>NW_008825098.1:1350059-1433703 GCF_000699105.1 Pygoscelis adeliae
GCCCAACTTGGTGTCGTCTGCAAACTTACTGAGGGTGCACTCGATCCCCTCATCCAGATCATTGATAAAGATATTGAACAAGACCAGCCCCAAAACTGAGCCCTGGGGAACGCCACTTGTGACCAGCCACCAACTGGATTGAACTCCATTCACCACCACTCTCTGGGCCCGGCCGTCCAGCCAGTGTTTTACCCAGCGCAGAGTACACCTGTCTAAGCCGTGAGCTGCCAGCTTCTCCAGGAGAATGCTGTGGGAGACAGTGTCAAAGGCTTTACTGAAGTCCAGGTAGACCACGTCCACCGCCTTTCCCTCATCCGCTAGGCAGGTCACCTGGTCATAGAAGGAGATCAGGTTGGTCAAGCAGGACCTGCCTTTCATGAACCCGTGCTGGCTGGGCCTGATTCCCTGGTTGTCCCGCAAATGGTAGTGGGTTTTTAATTCTGATTATTTTGCAAGGAGATGTCAGCCAGGAAATAATAAAATATTTATTCCTATGTGTTTATTTATAAGGTATATCCAATACTTTAATCCAACTTCCAATTGGATTTGGTATTTCCAGTACTTTTAAGTCTAATACTAAAATTATAAGTATGGTATGAAAAATGACAAAATACTTAGTGTAAATATTAGAGTTTACCATTTTGCCTATGAAGATCACATAACTATGTCACAGAACAAGTTTGGCAGATGCAGAATAATTTTGACTAATGTACAGCAAACTTACTGATGCTTCCTTGCAACCAGATTACTCTCTTCCGTCTCAGTCTAGGGCTTTGCTCTTCCTTCCAAAATCTTTTCTCTTCTAGTCTTGTAGCTGCCAGATCAATAAGCAGATTATTAGGATTTTGACCTCCTTCTTTTCGGTAGTTTTAAAAAACTTAGCTATAATCCCTCCACCATTTACCATGTTCTTTGCGTGTAAGTGAGTAACGTGAATATAACCTGGCTGAGCTGCCATATGATATACATCTCCACATATTTTCAGTTGCCCAAGATTGAGGGCAACTAAAATAACTCACTGAAAATTAGATGGGTTAGATGGGACAGTTTTTTCAACAGCTTGCTGGTGATTTAGCAGCCTGAATTCCAATTCCCTTTCAAGTGAATAAGACACTTCAATACCTAAGTTTTGCTGAGTATCTTTGGACAACAGGCTTTAGTTCTCAAGGTAGTCTGATGATTTGGAAAAACAAAATCCTCATAGAAGACAGCTTTCTGTTTTGGAATAAATTTGTAAGAACAGCAGTACATTCAAAAGACTTCAGAGATTATGAGGTAAATTGCATGTAATAGATTGATTCAACAAATAGATATAGAATCAGCTTTCTAAATGCTGCAGTCTCTGAGTTATTATTGAGTTACCAATACATTATGACTGTCCTTCCTTTGACCAACCAACCAATGAATGTCCTTTCTCATAGTTCTCATCTGTCCAGTTAACATCTTAATATGGATTTTATTGATTGATAGATTGATTTTTAGTTAGTGTATATTATCATATTTATGATATATATATGATATAATACAGATATGGGATACACACTGTACTTCTGTGTCTCTGTAGAAATTATTACATCATAATAATTAGAAATCAGATTGTTTATATAAAACTACATTTTACTTGTAACACAGAAATAATTTAAATAAGATTTCTCAAATAATTATTCTGCTCTCCTTTAGTATATTCCCATGTGTATGATTATAGTAATGAAGTATGCATTCTGATTATAGTTCAGTAAATCATCATATTAGAGTAACACTAGAAAAAGAAGCCATGCAAGGAATAGAGTTTATTTTAAGATAATTTTATAGGACTATGATTTCATTCAGAGTTCATGGTGGTATCATAAGTTGCAGAACTTAATGTTTTATTCACTTCATTAAGACTTGGAGATAAAAATATTATTTTATCTTATATAAAATTTAGTGTATTACTAATACACTAATGCAACCCACTCCCATCTACTGCCAACCAAAAACAGCAGTTAAACCCAGTGTTAATACAACATTGAGATTTTTAACAAAGGAAATAATCATTTCCACAACTTCAGTTTGGGCATATTGCATGTACATATGAATGTTTCAGAGAGCATTACACTGCTTTTAATTGCCAACTGCATGCATGCAGCATAGGGTTGTGGTTGCTGCGGAAACGTAAGTTAAATTCCTTAGTCTCTAACAGTACAGTGACAATTACAGTTCCATTTACTTTGCATACAGTCTTTTAACTTTTCATTATGTTAAAACATAACAAACTACTTTCTTCCCATATTGTCTACTATATAGAAAGGGATGGCAAAGTTATGATGAATATTGTAGCTTTTAATTTCTTTTTATGTAATTTGCTGCTTTTCTTTTTGTTTTTCACGATCCTCCTGACAGCTGATCTTTTGATAATCCCAGATAGGCTTTAGTGCCCTGGAACATGATACCTCCTGTTTGGCTTTACGAGCTATTGTGCCATTTGTCACACCAATCAAATTAAGGTGTATGCACACACACATGCTATACTACACAAGGGTGAATCAGATAGTTTGCTGAATGTAATAACTGCTGGTAAATATTTGGCAAGCCAAATTCAAGTGGTTTTAGCTGCTATTTGTCTAGAGAGAGAGTTGTATAGCCCTTCGCATCTGAGACCTGGGTCTGAAAATCCTGCACAGATGGTTTCTTTAGGAGACATTTTTTGGAGAGGCATATATTCCTATTTATGCAGATATTGTAGTTCTTAGCTGTCACCAGCACTTCTGGCTAAGGCCAGTCATATGGACTAGCTTGAGGTACTAGATAAAACAGAGGACTTTAGGATGAAAGAGGCAACAATGACAAAGGAGTAAGAGAGAAGCGTGCATTAGAAATGCTGTAGAGTAATAAGAACATACCTCATTTTGTGTGGACTTCCTTCAGCATTCCCAGTGAAGTCAGCTGGCATAGCTGGGGACTTTGCACCCATAAGACCTGCAGTAATGGAGACATGCAGTAACATTAGTCTTAGATTCCCAGCTAATGTAAATCAGCACAGCTCCTTTCACCTCTGTGGATCTACCTCATTCACGTAAGCTGAGATTCTGTCTGCCTTACTTCTGAAAGGAAAACACGAATGCTTGATCTCTCTCCACCTGCCAGCATTCACCATCTCTAGATTGCTAAACCTCCCATAATTTAGATTTTTAGAGGAAGGCTGTGGTGCATGATCCATAAGCAATGTTAACAGTAAAGAAATAGCCATGCACTGAACGAAATACTGGCTTCTACTGAATCAGGAGGTGAAATTCATATATCACGTGTTTTCTTTTAAAACCTCTATATATTAAAACAACTTACTCCATTGTCTGCTCTGTAGAATTTGGATTCTTTCTATATAGACATGGTTTGCTGTGTTACTGTCAAGAAAGAATTTTGCTGATCTGGAAGCAGACTGTTTACAGTAATATGAAGCGTAGAATGATCATAATCAGAAAAGGCAAAAACCAAGGAATTACTTTGTCAGAGAATATGATTCTGAGGTTCTGCAGCTTTTTTTTGATTCGGCTTTAAAAAAAAACTCTGAGATTAACTGTGCATTGCAAAATTAAATTTAATTTTGTGTTTAATATGTCAGAATTCCTTACATTATAATTTGAGACTTTTTACAAACGGGTCATTTTCTCCCTCCCACCCCAAAATGAGCTAGAGTAATAAACAGCTTATCTTGTAGCTGCTTTATAATGTGTGTAAAGAAAAGAATTGAAGTCTGCAGAAAAATCCACAGGAGGAAATTGGGGGAAGGAGAGCTCTGGTAGGTGAATCTGGATGCATTTTTCTCAGAGAAACGCAGTTGTGTCACCTTCCTGTGCTCACTGCAGAGGGTGAGCAAGTTCCCTCCCCATGAGCTTCAGGCTGCCCTCTGACCGACGCACAGACGTTGCATACTTGTTTGCAGCCCACAGCCATCTATCTCAAGGTCTTAGACATAGTTATGAAAGCTATATATTTGCTCTGATATTTTTGCTAAGTTTCTGTCATATTTAGCAACTTTGGAATTCAAGGGTATTTTGTGGGGTTTTTTTAAACGACAACTTACAGAGGAACATTCTCTGAAATCTCATTCTTCCCCTATGTACAAGTGGTACTGAAAGTTACGCTAAAGATGCGAGAGAGGCATATTTGCTTTCCTGACCAACAGAAATTCTCGGTGCAAATACTGTAGAAAAATGACAGTATTAAACACCAGCTCCAGTGGCATCATTAGACTTGGTATATTACTGAATTTTATTATTTTTTTAATAATAAAAAACAGCTGAACGTTACAAGCTCAAGTTACTTTCTGTTTTGGAATCAAAACCTGTCTTGAGAAAAAGAAAACAATTGTTGGTTTCAGGAGTTCTGTTCTAAAAGCACAATGATACATGTTTTATTATCATAATTCAAAGAACACAGTAGTTAGAACTGAACTAGTTACATGTAGAAAAAGATCTGTGAGACAATGGGTACGGCTTCATCCATTTATGGTTTTATTGGCTCAGATATTTTCAATTTAAGCTCAGATATTTTCAATTTAAGCCTTAATCAATGGCAGGCTAAACTAACAGAGAAAAATATAATAGCTTAACATATGCTTTGCAGCTTGGAATCTATTTTTTAAAAAAAAACTTGTCAAAAGAATGAGTAAAGCACTTATGCACTGGAGAAAAGCATTTTGAAAGATCATATGCTTACATTTCTGGAAAGAAGTAGTAAATGCTTTATTTTTTATCTCACACCCAAAGAAAAATATGGTTATGTACTATTGGATTTGGGGAACAATAGGTTAATTGTATTGTATAGGGAAATGCAACAGAAAACAATATTGGCCGTCATTTTATATCAATATATACAGATTTATACCTATTAAGAGCCATCTCATAAATATAGTGCCTATCAAAACAGTGCAGTTATCCTAAGATCCTCAAATACAGGTCCACAAGAAAGGACTGCCTGAGAAAAATAAAACAAGAAGGAAATAGAGGTTTTCTTTTAAACCACAGGCCTTCTGGGACATAATTATTGCAGTAACAAAAAAAAAAAAAGTTATTGCTAGTTCAGACATGCTGTGTTTCAGATACAAGAGGTTATAGCGGACATAAATAACCCAGTTTTGACAGATGAGAAATCTAAAAATCTGCTGAGAATGTTATTTTTGGCTCTGATATACTCAGTATAAGAGGCTGAAAATGCCCGCTAATCCCAGCCTTCAGCACCTGGCTCAGAAAAACATCTGACATGTAATTGAAGTGCAAAGGCTAGCACATGCATTTGAAAAATTTTTTTACATATACTTTTTGGGAGGCTAAGAGCATGAGTTTACAAGTTTGTGTGTAAAAATGGTTAAGCAAAATCACACCAATAAAGATAAGCTTAAGTGAGAGCGCAGGGCCCCAGTCTTGAAAGTGGTATAGAAATTTTGGAAAGCTCTTACCGTTCAAAGAAGAAGGTTTAAAATAATGCACTTTACCTTGAAGATGTGGTTGGCTAAGATGCCCTATTGTCTATTTGTTGAGCTATGCTGATACCTGGTAACTCAAGGAATCATCAGATGACACATGAAAATTTTAAATTCATGTTTGAAACTGGAAATTTCAGGATTATTCTAAGGTTTCTTTGGCACATTGTTTTTCTCCCCATAATGAACACAGTTTCTTTATGCTATTTTGTTTTGCCCCAAAACATATTTTGGCTATATACTGTAGCCATGTTTTGTTTTGTTTTGAATATACTCACTGTGTTGTATCAGAGAAAATAACATTATGTTACAAGCTTCCTGGGCAACTGCTAGCAAGCCTTTGCCATCCCTTCCTGCTGTTTCAGCTTTATGGTGTTGAGATCATGAGCTCAGCCCTCCTAACAAAAAGCTTCTGTTCAGGTTTTCTCTTGAAAGTCACCAGTGGGTTTTTCTGAAACGTGTTGGTTCCTATTTGATGGCATCACAGAGGAGGATGTGTTAGCATCTGGAGTGCTTAAGAAAATGTTGGATTTCTGCAGAGACTGCAGATTTCTCACATTTCTTCATCAGTGATGAAACTTTCCATCCAATGCCCTGAATCTTCTGTAGGCACTTGCTTTCAAAGCCATCTAGTTTCCTGTCTTTAATGTTTTGGTGGATTTCCAGTTCTCACAACCATATGTTAACACAGAGGTTATATTTGAGTTGGAAATTCTTAATTTTATTCTGTTCTTTATAGCTGTGTCTTCCATATGTTGTTGAATTTAGTTAGTACTCATGCTCTTCCTATACTTGATGTTCCTTTTTCTGATCTTTGCTGGCCATAGAAGATGGAACAATTCCTCTGCTGAAGCAGAAAAATCATAGAGAATTTAGAGATAACGTTTTGTGATTGTTAAATTCCGGGCTCAACTAAAAAAAAAAAAAAATCTGCTCTGAAATTTTTTAATGTATTATTGTCACTATTATTGCCTTTGATTTATGAAAAAAATGAGAGCTGTACCTATTTTTATCTATTTCCTGTTTCAACATTTTTGACAGTTCAGTGTACATACTCTTATTTATTCATTGCAGAGTCAGGTAAGTGGCTATTTGCTTGACTTTTAGCACATGAGAGTGCCATCTGATTTCAGTGAAATCCTGTATCTCTTTAGTACACACAGGGTTAAGCAATAGTCATTTCATCTTTTGTTTTTGTGATCCTCTCACACATTAGTATGAAAGTAAAAGATGTGCTACCCTCCCACCCCAAACATAGAAAAAATTAAGTTGTAGAACCTTTCATCTTAGCAGAGTTATTCTAATGTATAAAAATTACCTGAAGTCACTTTCATTTTTTCCCATTGGCTAGACATTTTAAGCTTACTCCTTTCCCTTCCTGAAGCACGAAGAAAAAACTCCACATTTCACAGCTTGCTTAAACAAACCTGTCCTTAAACATCACCAAACTAACCTTTCTCTGTTTTGAAGAGACTGAGCAGAATAAAAGTAAAATGAGGTTATAAGAGTAAAAGGAGGTGACAATAATTTCATGTGGATTGTGACCAAGTAACAATGCTTTCATGACTGTGAATGCTTGCAGAGCATTATAGCTTAAAACAAAACAGTAACCGTCTATAGGCCCTATTCTGACCCTCACATGTAGGATTAACTTTTGGCTACTGTTGTCTCATATAAATAAAAAAAGAGCACTCAGCATCCCCACGGATTTAATACACATTACTAACAAGTAAGCTGTAACAACGCAAGCCAGTGCACAAGCACATCAAGGTGGCATAGCACAAGCAAGTGGGTAGACAATGGTACCAATTGGATCAGTGGCCTATTAAACCAACTGATAACTAGTAGAATTAAGTCCAATGACAAATAGCATTTCCCTGCTCTCTTACTCCTCTTTGATCTTTAGCATCTCCCTTTCTTCTTAGCAGCAGCCTCTCTTCCAGGTGGATTTTTGATCCTCTTCAGGTCTGCCCTCCAATGATCCCTAGTATATGTCACCCACCTGTGATCTTAGAAGGAGAGGGAGGCCACCCATGGATGTATACTCAGACACAGCAGACACATGCCTGCGTGTTAGGTCCTGATATGTAGGTGTCCCAGCCTGAACATTCAAACAAGCAACAGACATTTATGGTGTATATCCATGAAAAGGAAATATGCAGATGAAGGCTAGAACATCCTCCTCCAAAAAGACAAAAACAAAACAGTATTATTGCTAATTGTCTACTGAAATCTATGGTTATCTGCTGAGATTAAAGTATTCTTTAGGAAGATGGTGGCCTTAGCCCATGACAAAGATTTTACTACTTTATTATTCCTGGTTTGTCTTGGAAACTCCAAAAATATTAAGAGTAGCACTGAGCTATCCATAGTACCTTGTACAACTCATTTACTTTGCTTATTGCAGACATGGACTGGTGTCTGTTTAACAACTGCTAAATCTTGATCCAGCTTCTTTGGACTTCAGTGGTGCAGGGATAATGTCTACTCAAACCAAGGGAGGGAGAGGAAATTGAAATGAAAAAGGAAGAAGTGAAACTAAGTGAATGAGTAACAAGGAACAAAGTAGCACATAAGATTTTTTTAGAGGAAGGAGAGAAATGGGAAAAGGGAAGAACAGATATAAAGATAAAATTTTTCAAAGAAAACAAGCAGCTAAATGCAGGTACCTAAGCAGCGATAGATGCCGTATCTTCATAATTCCCACTGCCTTCTACAACAGCTGCTTACACTCAGAATCTCTGTTGATTTAGCTCAGTATGTTACTGCAGCACACATTTAGAGCACAGAGTAAAATTAGTGAAAGAAATATAAAGAAAGGTCCTGATTCTGCCAACATTTACATATATTCTTACCTTTAAGGACATAGATTCGTAAGTTCTGGTAGTCCCACTGAGCTCAAGAGGTATATTTGTATGTGTAAAGCTATGTATATGGCAAAGCATTTGCATGTTCAGAGCCAAAATATGTACAGCCTCTTTTAGCAATTCCTTTGTTTCAGATCACCATCAGTGTTGATTCTTATATTACAGTAGGTGTCAAGGAAAGCCTTCTTTCTTCAAAGGTGTATTTCCAGTTTATTTCTTAATACACTGTCTTTGCTGAGCATCATATGAACCTGTTTTTCTTGGTGGGGAGTATAAAGCTATAAAATTAAAGGAAAAAGCATGACATAAGCATTTAGCTTTTGCCATTGAATTATGTTTTACAACATTTATATGAGTAGAAATTAATATAACATTTAACACAATTGGGAATATTTTGCATGACAAAAATAATTTTGATTGGCTTGTATGCATAAAATCAAGTCTTATGCTTACATAAATAGTGGTAATGGATTACAGAGGAAGAATTTTTTGACAGGAGCATTTTCATATAGAGAGAGAGTTTTGGTGAGAAAATGAAGATAGTACATAAAACCCTGAGGATGGTTTTATATTCTGCTGCTAGGGAAGGCTTAGGCCTTTTTGCACTAACAAGGATGGAAACCATCTTAGTACAGATGCAGTTTCTACTGGCTAAAACATTCCTTTGCTACAATACCTTACACCACGTCCCTCAGAAATTAACATTGCCAACAAAACAGACTTTTATTATTTTTGTAGCTTTTGGTAGTATAGCTGCATCAGCAGTAAGGGTTTGCCGGTAGGAAGCTGTCAAACCAAGAACCCACATCTTAGACCAGCTGTCATGCACCGTATGGTACCAAAAGAAGAGGGGGGAAACGACCACTACTCAGACTCCACATCAGGCGGATACTATATGGTGACAGTTTATTATGAGAGCCAGAATCCTTAAGCAAGCATACAGGTTCACGAAATAGTAACATGTCATAACATGACACAACTACATACACAGGGAGGGTGATAAGACCTGTCAATAAGGATCAAGCCGGTGGTCACAGACGGTTCAGGGATCTCAGTCCAGCTGAGAGGGAGCTCTGAGGAGCCTCCTCCAGTCTGCATCCTTTATGCTTTTGTTGCCGCATGGTCTCAGTAGATAAGCCCTTGGTTGGGTCTTATCTTTTACTCAAATGCGCCGTCTTTCCCCTTCCCTCTTATTTTAACAATGAGGAGCCGTAACTGCTAAATCACTAAACTAATTGCTCAGTATCACAAGTTGGTTTTACTTTTAACTTTATGTGGGCGAGATTCTCCTTTTACTTCCCCGCCTTAGGTTTTCTCTCTCAGTGGGTTCAAGTGTGTTTCAGAGCCTGAGTCTTCAGGCCCTTGACATAAGTTTAGGCCTCAGAACTGTGAGAGGTGTGGCAGTGGCAGACTTATCAAGGATGACAGTGTCCGAACAGGCGAGAGCTGTGGGGCCTTTGCTCCATCCTGTCCCCCATTTCTGCACAATCATTGCTCCCTTGTGTCAAGCTACAGGAGGGCATGGGCATCACACCAGCATATTCATACAAGCAAGAATTTCTGGTCTGTCTCTGATGCAGATAATCTCTTGTAGCAGAGCCAGAGGTTCAAATTGAATTGGGCCAGGTCAGCCAGTTAAGCTCATTGCGGTCCATTAAGGTTACCTGAGAAGATTTCTTGTCAAATGCCTTTCTGAAAGTTGGGGATCCTGATGGATATTTTGTAGGACAGAGTTTTGGCTCAAATACTATGTTATAAACCATTCCTTCTTTTTGCTGAGGAAGGATGTTTGTTGCATCTTAGCTCATGAAGCTGTTGCCTTTTCATGGCACTGTATACACATAATCCAGAAATGTTTCATCATATTATGAATATATTATTACAGTATACCTTTTTAATTGGAACATACTAAATCCAGGTGACTGCTTTTTATTGGACTGTCTCCCAGTAAACTGACGTTCTGTAGTGATACTGAATGGTAATCACTGCTATGTAGTGGGATTATATTTTACATAAATTCCTCTTAATAGTGATGTATTCAGTTAGTGCCAGATAGTTAAATTATGTTTACCCAAGTGTTAAATTCCAAGTGCTATTCATTGAATACACAATGTGCCAAATAAAGATTAAATATTATATATTTTCTCTTTGTAGAAGGCATCAGTGAACAGCAGTTCCAGATAACAGAACTGAAAAATTTCTTTTTAGATTGCATTTTTTTAAATGCAATACAGAAGCAAAGGAAAAGGCCTGCTTTTTACAAAAAATTGTATTTAGAGATCATGTAGTTCACAATTTCAGGTCTGAAATTTCATTCTTACTTTTGTCCCAGTCCCTTATGACTTACAAACGTGATCTTTTTTAGATTAGCTTTTCCTTAAGCTACTTTGTCAGCAAAACTTTTTAAAAACATCAGTAGCTAAAAAATTCCTTTGTATGTAGATGTACTCTTCCAGTAAGCACTGGGCAGAATTTTACAGCTGGCATTTGAGCTTGCTTGAGACACTCTTAAGAGATTGCTTAAAAGGAATATGAAACATTTCCTACATATATAATGCTCAGCTTTCAAATCTGATTTGATTTTTAAACTAAATCGAATTTGGAAAGAGGATTTTACACTATGGGCCTAGTATTTCTGTTATACAGATTGAAAAACTAAAGCATGAGGATACTGAAGGCTTTACCCAGGGTCCTGTAATAAGTCCAGTTAGTACAAGTAACAGAGGAGGCAGATTAAAATGTCCACACAGGCTGAGTATAAAACGTGAAGATGCTAGTGGATGACATTTGTACTAAGATGCCAGACAATGAACTTGGCAGCTGAGGGAGTAATATCAAACTCTTTCAGCAACTGTGCTACCGAAGTGGTTACCTCCTGCAGAGGGTGAATCAGAAAGGGGGAGCGGGGGAACTAACAGCTCAGATAAATCCACCACACTATGCGTCAGGGCTCTAAACTAGACCCAGTTCAGAAACTCGGGGGTTCTAAGCTGCTTAACTTTAATATTCAGCCTTGTGCTGTGGAAGTATTGATGTGCATGTTTCTTCATTGAAGGCAAAGCTGGCATGTATTTTTATTAAATTACTTCGTTGGTACCTGCAACAGGCTATTCAAGGTGTAGGTCTCATCCTGAAATTCACTTTTATTCTTTGGATATAGCTTTTGGAGAATTTAATCAGTGGGAATCATGCAGCTAGTTGGTTGATGAATCTGTCTCTCCATCTGTCCTTTTTTCCTTGTTAGAGCTGAGATTTTAATTACAAACATCTGTGCGCTATCGCTGTTTCTTCATTAAAAATAGGAATTGAAGTTGCCCTGTTGCTGCTGGCAGAGACAGAACAGAGCAAACACCACAATGGAAACATTCGCACAGCTAAGGGAGGATCCTCCCTCCCTGCCTCCTAGGGGTCTAGCTTGAAGGATAGATGAACAAGCAGATTGTATTTGTGGGGATTTCCCCATGCGAGGAGGAGCGTGCCAAAAGGAAGTTATATTTATACATTTATTTCTATATATAAATTATTATTAGAGGATTTCTTTTTCTGTAAAAACAACTCTTGATAATTAATTGGAACAGTCTTTTTGGCTAAGGTGTATTAAGCATAAGCCTCCTTATCAGGGATGTATTCTTTGTTGCATGAGAGCACATCATTCGTTTCACTGAGGTTCTTTACAACCCACTTTTTGTGCTCTTGTAGTCAGACTAAAATCTCCATTTTGTGGTTTGGAAAATACAGTAGGAGGCTATGGAGCGAGAGACAATGCTTCTTGAGGGAGGCCGTAAATGGAGAGAGCATCAATACTTGCTCTTGGTCACGTGAACCTTTTTTACTGTGGTGGTTAGGAGGATGTGCCAGTTAGAAAGATATCCCTTGCTCCTGTCATTCTCCTCCCTTCTGCCTTCTGAAAGAGTAGATGGAAGGTTCCTTTCATGATATACGTGGCTCATCATTATTTATTCATGTGTTCATCTTTCTCTTTCTGATTAGAGTACATGTAGGAGGAACATTATAAAGCCAAGGTAATTTTCTGCAGTAGTTTCAGGAGGTTTATAAAACATCTTTGCAGCTAGAAATACATACATTTTTCAAAAGAGTACATTGCCAACACGGTTGGCTTAATAAAGAGGACACTCACGAAGCTCCTGATTTAACAATTCTGTGGTGTGCCTCATTTCTCATGTAAAGCTCCACAACATGGGAATTATTGCAGTGTTAGCCTTCACTGCTGTTGGGTTACATCTCATAGTGTAACTTAAACTCATTGTTCATAGAGGATGAGAACGGTGAACCTATAGTTTTCTTCTGCTAGCAAGGGCAAAATAGTAGCACTTCTGACAGATAGACCTTTCCTTTCCCTTCCCTTCCCCGTCCCTGCCTTTTCTTTCACTTGAAGGTGGACAAAATGATGCAGAGAGAAGAAAAGAGTGAATAAAGAGGAGTGAAATTTTACAGGAAAGAGAGCTGAGAGGGGAGAGAGTGTAGAATTTAATTTGAGACGCTCATTGGATTTTTTTCCTGTAGTGATTTCTGCTGCATAATTAAGCAGTCTGATAGCCACGGTGCTCACTCTCCAGCTCTGATCTATGGCATTAAAGAATTTCCTGCCCACACCCTTTATTATTATGACTTTAGGCACTGCAAAAACCATGAAAAGCAAGGATATTGACATTTTAATCACCCAGCTATGATATTAATAAGATTTTGGCACTATGTGATCTAACATACCCTTTGTCTTGATACCTAGTGATATAAAGAGACATCTAAAGCTGCAGATTTAACCTTAGAGGTTTTTTCCCCCAATTATGCTGCCGTGGCACATCACTGTATTATATTGTGTGCAAAAGGGCTGTTTCTAAAGCAGCTTTATCACAGTCCTACAGTTTCTTTGTTTTAAGATAGTGGGCAGCAGGTGCTCCACGAGTGGGTTGGTGCATGCAGACTGAAAATCAGGCTTTAAAAGAAAGCATTTGAAATCTGGACATCACATACAGCAAAAGGATTTTGAGGTGTGGCACCCTAGCATCAGGCTACCTAGATTGTTAGGTTTCCGTAAGAGACAAATTGAACAGATTTGAAAGGGGATGCGATTCTGCTAAAGGAGTTAAAATGGTAAGCATAAGCCAACTTTTTAGCATGTGATTAGCGTTGGCTATAATTTTCTTTTTCTCCATTATAGAAAGCATGGAAGGAGATTATGCGGTGGAGATTTTGCCTAGGTCTTTCTTGCTCCTAGAGAAACTTGGTTTTACTTGCTCCAACTACAATTGACAATACATTGAAATAGCAATTCAAAAGACGACAACTGAAATAAGTTTTCAAAATAATTTATCCTCTAATAATTTACGAGGAAGCCCAGAATGAAACTAGCATGCAGCAGATTCATATCCTTAACAAATAATACCTCTTCCGTACATATGCACGCAGACGGGAAGCCAGGCAGGCCTTCTTCAGCCTCTGAAGAGAAAATAAAGGCAAGAATTGAGGGTTGCCTATGCTAAAGCCGTTAGCAATTTCTAATTCTCAGCAAACCCCAAACTATTTCTCCTAGGCCCAGGCAGTGGTATGGGCACCAGCCCTTTGGCAACACTGGTGTGTGATCTTCCAGTCTTAGGTTCTGCCTAAGAAAAACTAAGTCATGTTTTTTACAATCACAGTGAAAATACTGCTACATAAACATGACCCTTCATTGTCCTCTCCAAAAGAATAATGCCACACACACTTTCCTTCATTTCTGTCCCTGTCTGTGTCCCTTTGCCTTTTATGCATTTATACTGGACTCGTGTTCTATGAAGCTGAGCAAAAAAGAGACAGAGGTGCATGGGCCTTAATGGGTGGGTAGTCTAAATCTATGCTTCCTAAAGCCCCTGCCCTAACAACCATGCCACTCTCTAGTTGCAAGTGGAAAAAACAAAGGAGAAGAAAAGCTTGACTTGATTTAGGGCAGTTACTTGCTTTTCTGTGCTGTCTGCAGCTGCAGTTGCCTTCTACCACAATTATACCTTCAGTGCATCCTGCAGAACAGAGTCTAGAACTGCACACATACATGTGAACAGAGTGAAACACAAGACTCTTAGCTCATGTTTTGCAAGTAGCCATGAAGTAATTGTCCCATTTGGGCACTTCTAAGAAACAGCCAGACTGCTTATGTACCTACAGCTCTGCTGAAGTCATCTTCAAAACCTCCAACTTGGTATTTTCTTCTACAGTGTCCTGGCTTTGGCTGGGATAGAGTTAATTTCTTCCTACTAGCTGGTACAGTGCTGTGTTTTGGATTTAGTTATGAGAAAAATGTTGATAACACACCGATGTTTTAGCTGTTGCTAAGTAGTGCTTACACTAGTCAAGGACTTTTCAGCTTCCCATGCTCTACTGACTGAGAAGGCTGGAGGCGCACAAGAAGCTGGGAGGGGGCACAGCCAGGACAGCTGACCCAAACTGGCCAAAGGGATATTCCATACCATGGGACGTCATGCTCAGTACATAAACTGGGGGAAGCTGGCCGGGGGGGCCGCTGCTCGGGGACTGGTTGGGCATCGGTCGGCGGGTGGTGAGCAATTGCATTGTGCATCACTTGCTTTGTATTATTATTATTGTTATTATTATTATTATAATTATATTTTACTTCAATTATTAAACTGTTTTTATCTCAACCCATGAGTTTTCTCACTTTCACTCTTCCGATTCTCTCCCCCATCCCACTGGGGGCGGGGGGAGTGAGTGAGCGGCTGTGTGGTGCTCAGTTGCTGGCTGAGGTTAAACCACAACAACAGCCATGTATTTCAACACTTACTACCTGAACTGAGTGTATCATTGACTCTTCAGACAAGTGAAGGGTGGCTGAAGATCTTCGTTTGGACTTCCCAATTTCCACAAGGTAGCCCTGTGCATCATTTGCCCATTAAGCCCTCCTCCTTTAAAAGAATATAAAAATATTGAGCAAAAATACTAGATTTAACAGGACAATTTTAGGTTTATATATAAGACATCTTGTTCCAATTAAAATACCCCTCCTTGTGTAAGCATTTCAAAAGCCCACCGAAAAGATTGATTTTCTATAACTGAAATGTCTGCCAATTACATGTGGCTTAAGAAATTAATTTGTATATTTCAGCACATTTTTTTCCCCACCTTCTTTATTAGAACTTTAATGTGATGAACACAGAATCCCTGAAAAAAAATTGATATATTCTGCAGATACAAAACAGGACAATTTAGAGTAATGTGCATGAGGATATAACAGTAATTATATTGGCACATTCCCTTAGGATGCCTTATATGGAGAATGTACTATAAACTACCTTCAAGGATTTAATGTCATACTGTCATATCTCTATTTTGACACTGGATTAATTTGTATATTACACCAAGCGTAAATTGTAAATGTTCTGCAGAGGAAGAGCAGGGCTTAGGTAGACTTAGAGTAGACAAGCTGAAGCTCCCCATGGCATTTTTTACACCCAAGGCAATTACTGGCGAAAACGCCTCAGAGAGCACTGTGAGCTGCATAGTTAGTAGCTATTCTTCTGCCTGATGCCAGAGTAATGTGCTATTCCCCACAAACAATTCTGCTTGAGCGCTCACTCAGGGTAGAGCAGAAGTAAGGGTGTCCCTGCCCAGTGACAGGAGAGGTGCACTCACTGCTGGTCAAATTAGTCAGTCTTCCCTCTTTTGTGACTAGCAAAAGTTTGACATTGGTACTCAGCCTTGGTAACAAGAACCAGTGGGATGTTGTTTTGAAGGGGAGAGTATAAGCAGGTGTGCCTCCTGTACTGCTTAAGAAAAAAGTAAATGGTCTGTTTTCATCTATGTGATCCCAGCTAGCTGATTTCCCAATTTCCGACAGGTCTGTTAAGCCCTGTGCTTTTATTGCTTCTCACTTGCTTATCTTAATAAAATAAATTAGTGCATATCTGCTACACACAACTGGCCTGGAGAAGCATTTAATTTTATTTTCCCACTTCTTGCAGGATATATTTTTTCTATTTATGTAATTTACACTTTGCACAGTAATGAGTCCATCAAACTACACATCATAAAAATAAGACTGGGTACTGTATGTCTCAGCAGCGTGGCAGGAGAAAATGCATTAATATCTCCTGCCTACTAATACAGGTTCACAGATACCTACATTTTCAATTTTGAATTCTGTACTTTCAGTTTTGAACTTGAGGGGGAAGGAGAATCTCTTCTTTAATACACAGCTAAAATGTCTGGACCAGTCTTTAGCCTTGATATGATTTTCCCTGAATTCAAATCTCTTTCATCTGTATCTATCCATGGGAGAATATATCTACTAAGTATATGCTATATGTCAGAACTTACCTATAAAAGCTTCCAAATAAGCCATAAGCTCCTTTACATTGTATCTTCTGAGAGGGTTTCTCAGTGCATTTCAAAAATTGCAGTTAACTAGATTGCAAACAGGTTAATAATAATTAGCGCTTATATTATGTGTGATATGTTGAAATTAATCTTCATTTTATACCTAATCTGATTGTAATCAGATGTCATCACTGACATTGTAAATGAGTAGTTCTAGCCAAAAAGACCGACATCCCAAGATGGAACTGAATACAGGAATAGAGAGGCATAACTGCAGTCCAGACTTGAAGTTCTCTCCTTTTAGTCCATTTTCTGTCACCTAGACATCACTGGCTCCCAGCCACTGAAGCATGTACATACTGTATGTGAGCCACAAAACCCACGTGAGTCACCTCTGCCAGGCTCGTGCTGGCTTCTGTTCAGGGTCAGCTCTAGTGGCTCTCTCCTGTGCTCAGAGGCAGCAGGGGTTGTCCTGGAGCTGCCACAAGTCAAAAATCAATTGCAGCCCTGAGAATGGGGAAAGAGGGGAGGAAGAGGAGCAGGAGAGAGGAGGTGGTGAGCCCAGTGACATGTCATTACTAATTCACAGGTGAAGCACGGCTAAAGAGTGGTTGCAAACTGCTGCTCTAGAAGACTAGCTGGTTGTGGTGCACAAAATATGCATTTACTTGTTTAGGGGGAAAACAGATAATGTTGTCTTGAAAAAACTATTGGGTTAGTTTAAGGCTCCTCCTTTGCTGTTCAAGAGTATAGAATATCCCTCCCTTTTCTGTCAGATTTGAAAGATACTATATAAAACCAAAATCTATTGATTACTACTATTGCTGCCCAGCCTGACTGTCTTGATAGCTCTTACGCCAGCGTAAGGGTGCTTCTAAGAAACTGCAGAAAGTGGTGCTCAGAGGCCTGTCTTCTCAACTCTGAAATGTCTACATCTGTTTCTCACCGTTACTGGCAAGCTCTAGTGATTTTTTAAATTTTAACTTGCACTTACTGTAAAGCTTTTATTTTAAGTGATGTGAGGGGGTTTGTGCATGTTGTAGTGCTTAAAAATGCCCCTGTGAGACAGGGTTGTTGAACAACAGACTTGCATGCAGATGAATTTGTTTTGCTCTGCAAAAGTCATCAATTAGAGCATCTCACGGCCATCTTTGGAGAATGCGGGTAACTTCCATTATGAATGGCTTAAGGAGTCATGCTGCTTTCCAAAGCAATAGCTGCCAGCTAATCATATTGTCTGTCACACTAATATTCGTCTCAAACATGCCGTTCTTTGAAAGCATTAGCCAAATATGTTTCAGCATCTAGTACCTTATCTTTAATTGCAGTTGAATCAATGTTAATTTTCAGCTTGTTACAGAGCTGTTGGCCAGCATTGCTAGGTGGGACCCTGTTACGGAGCAGCTCCACAATTCCTCTCTACTGCAGGCAGAAAGAGGAAAAGTTTTGTCCCGAATCTTTGATCTCTACTCCAAGAAACTCGGTGTTATTTTTCCCTTTCTCTTCTACTGAGACTATACTGGAGCTACTGTAGCTTAGCAGAGTAACAAAGAAGATATTCAAGCAGAGTGTAAGAGGAGTCTAGACCAGGGTCTGCTTAGCTCTCCCTCTTCTCCAGTTTCTGACTCCTACGCTGCATTAAGCTGTGCAGACTTCCCCCCATCATTCCTTGAACATTTCCAATAATTCATCACTTCAGAGTACCGTTCCTTGATTTTTACATAGTATTTTAGGATGCTGCATGTCACTCCATGACCTTTAGTCTTTCTACCAGTCTCTCCAGTAGTTTCCCTATGTATATGCATGAGTATGTATCTGTATTTACTTATATAACACAGAGTCACCTTATAAAGATCAATTGATTAGGAATGGCAAAGTATTAAGTTCTATGAGCACATCATATAAAATAAATATGATCACTGAAATAACAGTTGGCTTCTTATATGGGAAAATAAGTAATTTAATAATTACCTTTGAGAAGACTTAACTTCCCTCCTGCTTTTCTTTCTTTTCTTCCCCAAAGCAAGTTGATGCACAAGTCATTTTTTGTGTGATATGTTTTTCAGATATGGAGACAAGTGAAAAAATCCAGAAAAGTGGAGTTCTTCAGGTGTTTGCGAGTCTGTTGACGCCACAATCTTCCTGCACAGCAAAAGTAGCTAACGTCATAGCAGAAGTAGCCAGAAATGGTGAGGCTTTCTACAAGAACTTTTCTGCTGGAACATCTTCAGTTTTTCACCTCACTTGTCAGTATGTTTTACTTCATTTATGTTTTCATTTGTATATTAGACACCTTTCATATCCCTCCCTTTCACTTTTTTTGTTTTGTCAAATTTTGTTTCTCTACTCCGTAATAAAATCAAAACAGCATTTGGCTGATGGAATTTTTTTAGTCCTTACTTTCATGCTATTTAGTTTTTAAGACAATCAATAGTATAATTTATTGGGCAGAAGTAGCACATCACTGGCTTTATGAAATGCATATAGAAAAAAAAGATGTGCATCCGGTTACACATAGTGCATGTAGTTACAACAGTAGTATGTATACAGGTGGTTAAGGAATAGTAGATTATTTCTTTGTTCTGAGATTTGTGATAACATTACTACCATTATGAGGCCTTTAATACCACACCAAAACCAGTTACTCCTACCTAAAGAGCATTATATGTGTTAGAGTAAGAACCCAAGATCCCAAATGAGAATCAGGGGTCCATTTTGGTATGTATTATATACATACAGTCACATAATGTAGGAGATAATCTAAAATTATTAAATTCTTTTTTCTTTAGAAAGAATTATCTTAAAGCTTGCCCAATACCCTGCATACCTTGAGCTCAAAAAAATGGCCTCATATCTGCAGGCAGGCGCTGCTGGCAGACCCTGTGACGAGGGTAGAGGAGGTTTCTGGCTGACTTTTGTCACTCCTTGACTTGCTGCTGTCCCAGCCAAAGAGGCACAGATTGCATTTTGCACTTTCCTTCCCCAGAGGCCAGGCAGAGCAAAGCAGGATGCCTCTTCCGAGAAGGGGCTACATTATTGCTGACTATTTCCACATTTCCTTTCCACCTTTTCTTTGGAATCACAATACTGTAGCTTCTTAGCCCCTGTGTGACTTTCTCCACCCAATTCACTGATTTTGAGACAATGCTATATATGGATATTCAGAAACAACATTAACAAGAAAAGAAGATACACTTTGTTAGTTTTTAAGTTTTAAAATTATTTAGATAAATAGCCAGTAAAAAATGTAAAAACAGAAATTTCGAAATGTTTCAGAATGCTAGAGATTCATGCAACCGTATCACATGCTTTTTCTGTACTTAATAAATTCATAATAAGTATATTTAGAATATTGCAGTCAACTGAGGGTGGTGAAACACTGGAACACATTGCCCAGAGAGGTGATGGATGCCCCATCCCTGGAAACATTCAAGGTCAGGTTGGACGAGGCTCTGAGCAACCTGATCTAGTTGAAGATGTCCCTGCCCATGGCAGGGGGGTTGGACTAGATGACCTTTAGAGGTCCCTTCCAACCCAAACTATTCTATGATTCTATGTGTATCCTCACAGTTAGTCCTTTCAGCTCCTACCTCAGAAGAGGGAAAGTTAAGAATAAAAACAATGTTCGCAATAGCTTAACTGATTACTATGCATTGTTTCCTGCAAGATTCTCTTACAGAGCATTCTAGCCAGTATCTTTCAAATCTAAATTAATACATGAAATGTCTGAATGGTTTCTAATGTATCCTTTTCCCTGCCAGCTTTTAAATTGCTGTCATGAGTACACTATTCAGAAGAACTGGCATTTTACCTGTTCATCATACAAAATAGCTTTTGTCTTTTCCTTAGAGTTATTAGCAGGTGTAACTGGGACTCTGGCAGCCAAGGTTAAAGTGAAGGTATTAAGAAACTATTTAAGCTGCCCAGTGCTTTCAAGACTGAGATGAGCTGGGTGTTTGTCTTTGGATTCTAACTCTGTTGAAATAGTTGCTTAAGCAGGATAGCAGGGAACACCTAATATCAATTCTGTTGTTTTTCTTTGTCCTCTTACATAAGAATACAAGTGTTTCATGCTTATATCGCACCTTTTTTCAACAAGCTTCAGGGCACTTTGAGAAATTTGTGTTATCAATGTCTTACAGATAGTAGGGCATTAAACCCAGGCAATTGAACTGATTTCCCTGTGGTCACGCCATGCAGCACTGGCAGAGCTGGGAGTAGTGCCTCGGACTCTGAATCTGGGCTTTACTGATAAAAGAGCATCTTTTTCTTCCCCACTTCTTGTTTTCCTTTCCCATTCCCCTCATCTGGTCCTCCACACACACACACATCTGGTCACATCAAATCCCCCTACTTGCCTCAGTGGTTGTGTCATGTTTCATCTCCTCCTTTTCACCTCTTTGCGCTCTTGCTCTGTTTCACCTCTCCAGCTCACATGACTCTTCCTCCTCCCAACATAAGCTCGTGTTAGTCTCTCCCATTTTAAATATCCAAACACACAAAACTCCCTTAAGTCACTCTTGTCTCTCCAGCTACAGCCACTTCCCTTTCAACTGTGAGCATACTGAAGGCTCAGATGCACTTGCTACGTGGAGTTTCTCTCCTCACCGTGGACCTTTTAAGCCCTCTTCCAAGGTCTTTAGTCTCCTCTTCTTTGCCAGGTGTAGGAATGAGATCATCATCTTCACAACCTGTAATACTACAACACAATTACATTTCTCTTTCGAAATCTTGTCCTCCTTTGGTCTATGTTACTCTGTCCTCAATGGTTCTCCTCCTAACTTCTTAAGCGATTCTTCACTGTTTCTTTCAAAGGATCTGCTTCATTTCCCCTCCAGGTTAGTGGAAACCTAAATGACTCTGTTCTTGATTACCTTCTCTTTCTTCTATTACTTCTATGTAGTATCACCTGCAAATGTAGTGGCAGTTACCACATTTTTGTTGCTGTCTCACAGATCTATTTTGGTATACATGGCACCATTTCTTTTACTTCTTGCCCTTATGTGACCTTGATAAAGACAAGTTTGCTCAGCAGATTGCCTAATTATTTTGTTGCTGAATGGGAAACTGAAAGCGCTTGCTCACTCCAAAAGGAGGGAGGGTAGAGGAAGCGTTTCTTACTCCTTTTCACCGCATGAGCAAGAACCTAAACATATAACAGAACAGACTGAGACCTCTCAGGCTTTTAGGAGAGAACAAGTTCCATTTCCTGTTGCAGACTAGGAAAAAAAATTTTTTTTAAATCTGACTTTGATGATGTAGAGAGTGTGGTAAATCAGTGAGTGTAAAAGAAAGTGATGCAGGGAGAAGCTGAGGAACAGACAAGAGTTTTTATAGGCAATTAAGAGAGGAAGAGGCTGAGGGGACAGAGAAGATGGAGGGAGGAACATAATACATTTAGTAAATAAACATTGAGATGAAGATAGAAGTGGGTGATAAGAGAAATAGATAAAAAGTTACAAGGACGTGGCAAGACCAATTTTAAAGAACAGATGTATCTGATATTTGTTCTGTTCATTATGATGGATACCATCACCATTTATCACAGTATAGCATCTGTCTACGGTTTTAAAATGGTACAGTATCTTAGGAAGGTGGGTCAACTGTGCTCACTACTATCTTCCATTGGACCTGTGCAAGTGTATAGATATTGCTGATTCTACGTCATCTACTTGTTGATATATCAAAGTTTATCATCACACAAGGATTGCTTACCTCTATGACAATTATTTCTTTAGCTAAAAAACACTGCAAGATTAACTACAAAAGATAGAAGATTTTGTAGCTACAGAACATCAAAGAACATTGTAATAGGTGCAACAAAGGGAGTATTTAAGAAGATGTATTTGTACTTTAAGCATAACATGAAATCTTTGAGTTACTGGAGTGAGGGGTTCTATTGATCCAGAATCAGAAAAACTTTCTCATCTCTTTTTATGGGGATTGTACACCCTGGTTCATTCTGTCTCATAAATGACTAAATAACACAAAGGTAAACTGGTTTTGGAAGATCCAGCATAGTCTCGGATCAGGAAGAGACATAATTTGCTGTTCACAACAAATCAAAAACGGATTGACCTTTTGCCTATTACAATGCTACATCTCTGAAGGGTGCTCTGTAGTAAACTATTAAGTAACACTATTGGTGTATCAGGTGGTTGCTTCTGTTAACTTCCCTTGTAAAATGTGCAGCACAGTGCCTGCCTAACTATAGCTCCTTCTGGAGACCAGTCCTTTATCTGTCTGACACCAGGATAATTCTCTATCTATGACTTGCACGGACATGAAATAATACTTTGGTTCTCTGTGACTGGGGGACATAGCAGGAAGGACAGACAGAAAGGCAGAGAGCTTCCAGGTGGGTGGGTCCTCTAGCTTTCTTCCCATGGTGGGCATCAGTTAGACTGTGGAAAGGTATGGGCCTTTGGGCTCACATAATCTCGCTTGTATTTCTCATTCTTTCTTTTTCTTTTCCTTTCCTTACCTTCCAAATAAAGAGCCTGTTACTTAGCTTTAATTGTTTTTTTTTATTATTTTTTTAAAGCAAAAGCTTTTCAGGGGTTCTAATTAAGGGAATAGAGAATAAAAAATGCTGCTCTTTTGGAGTATGAATACTAGTTTTAAGTCATCTTTTGTGTTATTTAGTAATTTTAATTTATGTTGAATTTGTTGGGGTGGACAAACAGGTTGTGAATTAACTGTTCTTTTCAGCACTTCTTTATGATGCTAAAAACATGCTCAGTCTGAGCTATGTTAAATTAGTTTCCATGGAAGCCAATTAAATACTCTTAATTCCTTCTAAATTAACAAATAATGGAAAGAACGTAAGCCCAAATCCTGACTTGGGCTTATTCTCTAGAAACTTGCATGAGAACTTACATTGTTTGTCTATGCATATGTTTATTCTCACAAAAGGCCCAGTTGCAATGCCAGTGTAACTAGAATGGATGAAACTGAAAATAGCTGGCTTGCTTTAACAGGCTTTGCATTATTTGCAGAATTTATGCGGAACCCATGTGTGGATGCTGGGTTGATTCCTCCTTTGGTGCAGCTGTTAAACTGCAAGGACCAGGAAGTATTGCTTCAAACGGGACGTGCCCTGGGCAATATATGCTACGATAGCCGTGAGTGTTGAAATATGCCATATTTTGTAGATGCTCTTGTAGGAAGGAGGGGAATGTTTTGGTGTGCTGTACATTGTGTACTGGGGGGTCATCTTCCTCTTTTCTTGATTTTTATTTACCACACGACTCTTCTGATTGTATGGGACAATTGAATGTCACACTTGCATTATGCTTTCATGATAGAAAGATTAAAAAAACTGTTTCAATATTGTGATACAACTGGATATAAGAATAGAAAAGATTTGTGATCCTGGATTTGTTTTTTTTTAAACATAATGAGCTAGGTTTTCAAAGAGCAGGTGCTACATACAGAGAGGCCTGAATAGTTAATTTTTCCTCAAATAGAATGTTTCAGAAGGGAGTAGACAGAGTCAGAAGGGAATATTCCTATTCTACCAGTCTCAAAGCTGTGCAGAGCTACATAAGTGGCTGAAATGATGCCTGAGCTATGTTGCTGATTCTCAGAATTCTTATGTGGCCAATCAGTTGCTCCAGGATTACATATTGGTATTTTTGGTAGTCGGGATGGTGGGGGAGGTTGGTGAGGTTTTTTAGCTTTTTGTGGACACGAGAAATTTTGCACTGCCAAGCAATTGAGTTTTGAAATGCAATTGTGACTCCATGTGCTGATTACATACATGGATATGTCATTTGCAAAACCAAACCAGTGGTTGCAGTGTTTCAAAAAATGCAGCCTCATTATCCTTACTTTAAATATTTTGATAAAAGCCAGTGCATGATAAATATGGTACAGAAGCAGAGACACTAGGAACATCTTTCTATGCACATGAAGGAATTAGAAGCCTATGGATGTCTGCAGATGGAAAGTGAGATGAAATTGTAAAAGCATTTTGTTATCTTGAGATTTAGTCCCTTATTTCATATGGCAAGAAATTTTCTTTGTACTATGTGTTGCATTTACTAAAAGCTTTGCTGTTCTGAATAGTCTGTTGAAAAAACTGCGTTATTACTAGCCTTTCTCCTTGCTACTTTTTTTCATCCTAGTTTGGAAATTTACATTTTATATTGTTTTAAATTACCTTGCCTTTGACCTCAGGGAAGTTAATCAGATTTTTCCATGCTGGCATTTCCATTTACAGACAAGTACTGCTTGAGGATGTTAATGCATAATTCTTTCATTTAGGATTTTCTTTAAGGTGACCAATCAACTGAACAGCTGCTTCCCCATGGCAACTTCAAGTAGAAGCTGTTGAGCTTTCCATAACATAATTTATTTACTATATTTTATTTCAGGGTCATATGTGATATAAAGCTCACTCCCAGGTGGCACTATTTCATATAAGTAAAATCTACATAACTATTCATGTCATTGTTGTTCAACCCACATTTTTTCATTAAATACAATAAGGACACAAAAAAATGGTTTTATAGTATCAGGTATTGTGGACTACTGCTGGCTTTTATAGTGCAGGATTTATTTATTTACAGTACAGAAAAGCTGTATTACACACCTTGTGTTGCCGTTCTGTGGGGCAAAGCCAGCACTGATAAAATCTACAGTAGGCAGTGATGTGTTCTGTGTGCCATGTGTTGCTGTGCTCCTGTGGGAGGACAGTCACTACCTTCCCTGTGTATTTGAATAAGATTAATGAATAAAGTGTAATAAAATGTCACTAAAATCAAGATTAGCATCTTGGATTTGAGTGGAAGAGGCTATTTACAGTGCTTATTTATCACATCCACCCTATCTGACTTTATTTTGTATGTTATCTTAATGTGTAATGATTATGTAGTTATGTACCCTATCCTAAATTCTTATTTAGGACAAATACTTTCAATATGGTTATTACTATAAAATTTAATATATTTTCATTTATGACTATTATTTTTCCCTAACAAAGAGCCTTAAAGTATAACAAAGACAAGGTGTGGAGGCCAATAGTTCTAATAAAAAATGTTGTTATATATTGATAGTCTTTTTCTTTTCAATTGAGACAAAAGCAGCTGTTACCCTTCTGATAATTGGGACTCATATAGGAACTTGAAATACATCAGTAACTAGATTTTACCATATACATGAGCATTTTTTCACTTCTACTGCTCATGTAATTATAACATGCAGCAATGAGGAAGGTCTTTAAGTCCTAAACAAATGTTAGGCTGAAATTATGAAATCAAGCCCATATTGAATGGCTCATAGCAACATTTCTATTTGTTGAAAGCCCCAATTATCCTGTATTTCATCCCAGCAAGCATGCATCACTTTGTTTAGTGACAGTTTGTGCGAAAAGGAGTTAATCAGGTCTCTATTTTTGAGAGAAGTCTGCATGGCGCAGGATGAAAGTTGTGGGACAAATGGCTTTTCCCAAAGGGAAGGTCCCTTAAAACTGGCCTTCCAGAGGAGAACTGCCTGAAATTTTTTCTTGATTAAATGAAACTGGCAGTGGTTTCTCAGAGTTCACAGATCCCAGAGTTGCTGCATGAAGGCAAGACCATTTCCATGTAAGTTCAGGAGGGGCTACTCCTGGAACATGGCTACTGTGGAAAGGTAATTCATGGCTAAGTCCCAGTGCTGGAGGAGGTTTAGTACCTTCCACAAGGTAAAAGGGGAATTACACACTTGCTGGCCAGAGACCTTACTGAACAGATCCATCTCCTTACAGAAAACATGAAATGAAAACCTGTTGACTTACTGATAGACTTTCTTCTCTATTAAGTTTGAGGTACACACGCACGGTGTTATTGTCAGGGTCCTCATCAGTGTTAGCTCCCTAAAATAATACTGAATCACCTGTTTGAGCGTGGAAGAAAATACAAAGAATTAAATGCATTTCATAAACAGTTAAAAAGGAAAAAATAAGTCAATTTTATCCCAAGCAGCCTTGAGAGCATCCTTTTTAACGTATTTATGCTGTGAAGAGATCTGCTTTATGTGGGTCTCTGAACATTAAGAATACAGGCAAATATAATTGCAAAGCGGAGTAGAAGGAAGCTTTGTTAGTACTGATGAGGCTTCTAGTCTCCCAGCCTTCCTCTTGTATGCAGAAATGAAAGAAACAACTGAGGCAGCCAAAAAGATTTTTAAGTCAGAAGCAATGAATTTAACTAATCACAGTATGCAGGCTGTTCAGTGCTGTCCTACAATTTAAGAACAGATACGTTACTGTATGTTCCTGTACAACCTGTATACATGCTTTATCTAGTAAATGCCACATAGATCTCAACCCCCAAATTTTCATCAAAGCAGAAAGTGCAAAGCAAAGAAATAGAGACGTGATCTCTCCTCCTCTCCCTCCTGCTTTCTCCCCCACTGTATCTACAGCCTGTACCAAGTACAGCTGCTTGTACTTCCGTATCCCCAGACAACGGATTGCTCAGCCTCACTCAGGGGCAGAATTTTGTCTGAACTGTATTACTAGATGCAAAGCTCCTAGCCCACTCCTTCCTTTTAACCACCAGTTATGTTTTTTCACTTATAATCAAAGCCAAATTCTTAGGCATTGTCCAGTCAGAGCATAAGACCTATCCTAGCTGCTTCACCACTCTTTATCCATGAATCAAACTGTAGCTACTTTTCTACTGTCTTTATTTCCAGAGCCCCCGCCATTCTCCCCAGTGCTGTTTCTTTAGTAAGTTTGTTCATTTAGGGCTCTTACAGATGTACAGATGTTACAGACTAATAGGGCATACCTCCAAAACTCTTCTAAGTAGGTTCCCCCTGCACCTTGGTTCCACGTGCAACGTGAAGATCTCATCTCCATTGTTTGGGAAAGGTTATGTTTAACATAACATGGTTCTTGCTACAAAAAGCGATGTTTTAAGTCAGAGCAGAATGGTTAATTCTGCTGTAGATAAAGCCTAAAAATTATTTGCTACCATCAGCTCTGGCAGTTGGGATATTAAGTTACAGAGCAGCATTATCCAAATTGTAGCTTGGGATCACTTCACGAACAGCCTGATGGCTAGTACACGCCTCAGCTCTCTCTGCTGGCTTCTTTCCCAATATACTGGGAAGACTCTGGTGACTTGAATCATGTGGCAGATTGAGTGCTTGGGGGACAGGGAGACCGAGACCACAGTTTTCAAGTTAGGCCTGCTTTCTTGCAAGACCCACATGAGAATGCGGGAGAGAGACAAAACCTGTCTGTAGCCAGGTCTCTGTCCTGCTCTGACACCCCACACACCAATGCAGTTTGTATAGATGAAAGATCAGGCCAACCAGATAAATTTTAGTCAAGAATTTTAATGGAAGATGATGCTATATTAAAATAGTAGTATTTTCCTAGCAGGTAATGGCCTCACAATATTTTTTATCATTAAGTTTGTGATGCACATGCTATCTTAATCTCAGTGGTCTTTCCACAGGTAGTTTGTTACACACTTCAGTTTTGAACTGATTGACAAACTATTTTCCTGTGTTTTTATATAGCGTTGAGCACACTATAGAAGCTACCATAATTATACTATAAAAGTGATAATTACAAGAGGAAGTGAAAGGCTAGGATATTTAGAGCCTGATTCAGTAGCCATACAGACTAGAGTGAGTCATTCTGATTGACTTCAGTTGAGATTACATTAGACTCTTACCCATTAGAAAATAATTCCTTCTTGCTGTTTAGAGCATCCACATATTCTGAAAGCTGTCAAGGGGAAATAAGCTCTCCATATATCTTGTAAGGGAACTGAAAAGTTTCCCATTCTGCCCTTCCATAATATTCATATTAATGGTAGTGCTTAGAGACCTCCTTGGGGAATCTCAAAGCTATTGCTTTTTGCACCCATCCACAACCTTGTTTCTTCATGAAACCACCGGCCTGGGTACATGTTCTCACCAACCATGCTTCACGATATAAACAGCTACAGAATTGGAGAGAAACTAAAAATGCCAACTCGTTCTATAAAGGCTCTCCTCTGACAGCTGCTTATCTACCTTCTTCTGCAGGAAATTTGCTGGATCCTTTTCTCATTTCCCAAGCTGTACGTTTCTTTGTTATCTACCCAGTCTTACTTGTGTTGATGGCGAGACTCCTCACTGAATTTCAGCGATGTGGCCTTTCACGTAGACCCAGATCTGTCTTGATCCCAGCCTTAACACCAGACCATGAACATTATACCTCTTCTTGTTAAAAAGATCTTACACGTGCTATAAATTCTGTATACTCAGCTGCCCATCCTATAAGGATGTACAGACCTTTTGCAGAGATCTGCTAAGAAAGGCCAAGTACAAAAATAAGAAACTACTCAATAGTACAGTTACATACATCTCTCAGGAGATGAGGTTAATTTCAGGATCTAAAGCAGAAAACGAGATGCTTAAGAATTAAACATACTGGAAAGAAGTAAAATTCCGTTTTCTTCAAGAAATGGCATAACCTTTTTCATACGGAAAACCAGCAAAATCCTAGAACACAACTGGTGTTGGTAGTGGCACACTACTGGCTAATCATTTTTATGAAGGTCACCCTGATTCATGCAGCCAGGCAGCATCTTACCACAGTCTTTCACTTTTTATTGTACTAGATCTTATCAAATGCAAATGCCACCTACTAAGCTGTTTCCTAAGCGGTATCATGAAATTGAGACCAGAGGCTTTAACTTGTTGCTTGAAAACTGACTGTTTACAACAGCTTACAGAGAATTAAAATTCTAGTTTTTAATTGTACTGTAATAGTGTTTTACCTTTAGCTCTGTCCTTGCTAAGGCACATCAGAACCTTAGAAAGTTACAGCATGAAAGAGTGGTTAAACATTGGAACAGGCTGCCCAGGGAAGTGGTTGAGTTACCATCCCTGGAAATATTTAAAAGACGTGTAGATGAGGCGCTTAGGGACATGGTTTAGTGGGCATGGTGGTGTTGGGTTGATGGTTGGACTTGACGATCTTAGAGGTCTTTTCCAACCTTAATGTTTCTATGATTCTATGATTTTTAAGTTAGAGGTCTTTAATAATGCAGTATTTTTTCCAAGCCTCTGCAGCACAAGTATTGGCATCAGCTAGAAACTAAGCATAACATATGCATGCCAACACATACTTTCACAGTAATATTTAGTACTTATCAGCAATTAATCATGAATGTTCTTAGGAAGCTGTTAAACAATATTATTCTAATTTACTTATTTTATAGCTGGCCTAAATGGAATCAGAATGATGAGGAAATCTTCCTAGAGCATCAGAAAGAGACATTTGAGAGGTGATATGAAAAACATGAATTCTCATTCTTATGCTATTACTCTTTTTAAAATTTACATTCTAAATGTTAACTCTACTGAAACAAGTGGCAAAATTCTCATGACTTAAGCCAAAACTTAACAGAAGCCCACATGGGGGGCGGAATAAAAAAAAAAAGAACCAAAACCAAATTGCTATGGATTTGCAACTTTTCCCTTCTTTAAGATGAAGGTGTGAGGCCTGATTTTATGTTTGTTTTAAAGAGTATAAGTATGATAGGTCCTGCTTATTTTCTGCAGTGCAAATATTTTCCCTCTTTCTGTTTTTTCCAGGAAGATTATTTGAATAAGCAGAATAACATCAGAATTCTGTCAGTACAGGTACAAAGAAAATAAAATCTAAGAAACAAAGCAGATTTTTTTCTGATTCCTTACTTTCTCCCCCTCCAGCATTTCATTCACAGTCTTTAAAGTCTGTGTATTGCTCATATTCCAACAGGCTCGGAGGCACCTGCTTACTTTACAGTCAAAATAGAAGCCACGGGCAACAAGGAAATCTAAAAAAAAAAAAAAAAAAAAAAAAAAAAGGATAAGAGATTGAAGATGTTTCCAGGGTCTTGAAGAAGATCATGAGCAGACTTGGAAAGAAATCCTGCTTTAGTCACTAGATCTTGCTGCCACCCTAAAAGCAAGTTAAGGATTCAAACTTTGGTTAAGGACTGAGCTATTTCTTCATACTTCAAAGCTAAACAAAGTAAGAAAGGCAAAAACTTGGCATTCTCCTAATATTTATGAAGAAAAGCTTTTAGAATTTCGGTAACAATAACTGAACAAGACAAGATATTTAACTCACTCTTCTCCTTTCAATTCAACCTCCCTTTTCATGTCTTTTTCTCTTTGCCTTATAAGATATTTGAAATTGTTCATATTTATACATAACTACACAGTAACATGTTGCTTTCAAGCCCCTCAGAAAACAAAGCTTGTTAGTTGAGTGTCTAGACATGGCCAAAGTATCTAGCTTATTCTACTTTATTTAGAAAAGTAGGCATTATGTGACTAGAAGTATCTACTGTCACTAAATCAGCAATGGTAGAAAACTGAATTACCATGGAAAACAGAAGAAAGAATCTGTTAGCATCTTGCTAAGCATTGCTTATGTATAATTGGGAAGTAAGTGTTAATTAATTTTTTTTGTTAAGCTTGCAGCCATCGTTCTTCTCCTTTTAACTTTGTGTTTTAATACAGTCTAATTATATAATCATAGCTTCTTAAATAATAACATAGAATATAATTTCGTTGTACTCTCAGATCCACTTCTGTAGATTTTTGCGACACTGTGTGCAGCGTGCATACATTGCACGGGCCAAGCCTTTTAGTTGTTCGCGGTAGCTACACAGACATCTGGTTTTATACAGCATTTCATACAGCGCAACAGCATTGAGTTAACATACAACATGCGAACCACCTAAATTCAGTTACATTTGTTTCATTCATATCTAAGGAATACTGTGCAACTCTCCGAAACAGAAATTGGACATTATTGGCAAAGAACTATATTAGTAAAATCTATCCCTTAATGTAGTGAAGCTCTTGAATGTCTCAGCCAGGGGACCAAGACTCTGTTTAGTTAGGGAGGTTTTATAATACTGTTTGTACACTAATATAATTAAGAGACAGTGCCCACCAGAGGAAGTTGCAGCCTAAGTATTTATTAAAAGACAGTGAGGAAAGAGTTAGGTAAAACTACAGATAATAGCAAGATGTTAGCATTACCCATAACAAAGCTGTGTTCCTGTCACATGAGGTGTCAGTGTGTACGAACAATGTTGGCCTTTGAGCCTCCTTGATCCTGAGACTGCTGTGTGTCTGGTTAGTTGTCCGGCCAGCAGAACGGCCTGAGGAGTCAGGGTGGATGCCTTGAATATCCTATCTACAACAGCATTCACATTTCCCTGAAAAAAAAGAGTCACTTACCTGAGACAGTGTCCAGTTTATCACCCACATCTTGGCACCACCTGGCCCCTTGAGTGCGGGCTGTTCTGCAGTCATAGTGCATTGCTAGTTGCCCTCCGGTCAAATCGGTGAGTTGCCTTCTGCTAAGGAGGTAAAAGATTTCCTGAAACAAAACGGTTTGCTGGCCTTTCTCAGGCTGTGTCCTACATCCTTTCAGATACAAGAATCTTCTACAGGTCAGCTCAGCCGTGCAGGCTGCACACTAACAAGCAACAGCCCGCACGCTGCTGCTTGGAGTTGCTTTAGAAGGCCAGGTCCTCTCACTCGCCCTAGGCTTCATGATTTGGGGCAAGGATAGCACTGATCCCAAACCCAGGACTCACCCCAGCTTTTCCTAGATCCCAGGGCCACTTGTTACCTTCTCACTTCTCTGAATAATTTTCTTTCTTCCCAGGGCCTAGTAGGATCCACAAATATGCTTTATGGCAGGGGGTTTTTTTTGTTTCATTTTTTGCTTCTTGGGCTTTTCCCAACCTACTCCAAATCCCCATGGGTTACATCCTTTCTGAGACCGCTCCTCTGGCTGCTTTAGTGGAGACCCACAGCTCCTTCGAGCTCCTTCAGCTAGCAGTACCACTCTCACACAACACCAGGCTAAGCCTCTTGCCAAGCTCCTTTCAGCAGCACCCAGCAGAACGCCCTGTTCTGCACCAGACTGTGACTATGCCATGCTCAGTTCACACCCTTGTTCTTCGAGAGTTTGAAGCTGAGATAGCATTGCATTCAAGGCCTGGGAGTTAAAATTCTAAATTAATTGCTGTGTGCAGGTTTATTCTGTTAATAGCATGAGATGCTATAAACACCTATTTACCAGTGTAGAAAAACTGCCTGATGTTTTACTGTATAATTTGATTCCGTGGTTTATTTCATGCTGTATGAAATAATAAGCATAGGCTGGCTTCAACTCTGACTTATGCACTCATAAACCTAGAGTCATTTGTTTGGCTGCAATGGAATTACTAAGGAGTTGCATAGAGTTACAAAATCAGCTGAAGAATCTGCAGTAAGCATATTGCACGTGGAAAGGAGGGCAGAGGGAAGTGCTACATTCAACTTTGAGGACCTTTACCTGACACTTATATATCTAGTAGAAATTTTTCATGCTGCTTGGCTTCTTTATTTTCAAATAGAATTCAGTAGTGGAAATTACTACATTTTAAAACTAAAATCTCCTTGGAATCCAGAACAAATCACCTGCCCATACTGAGACTAGTAGTATTTTATGTCTTGTGGCTGATAAAAACATTTCTGCTGTTATATTGAAATCTTAGGTCCACTAGTAGAATTTGACTGGCAGTGAAGTATTGAAAAGTCTTGAACAATAAACTCATTACTGTTCTTTTGTCTGAAATCAGAAACACATGATTTTTCTCACATGTATCTGACATAAGAGGAATATGAAAAATAAGCAAGTTTTATTGCAATTAAATTGTGGAGTTGAATCTGGCTTGCATTTGACTGCTGCCTCAGCATAACATTAGGGAGATTGTGATACTGGCACATTTACCCGTCCCTTCAAATGCTCTGCCAAACTCCTGACTCTGTAGACAGAAGAAATCCCACGATACTCATGAGAGATATTAGGGCTTGTTGGCATTGATATTCTATGGTCCACACATTGAACATATTATAAGGAGTCTACCAGAAATACCCCTAGATCTCCACTTGGATACAACATTTTAAAATTGTATTTGTTAGAATAAACCAGTTGCATAAGAGGGCCAGTACGCTGCTCCATCAGTTGACATTAGGCAGCAAATACGCTGGCAACAGTTTTATCCAAAAAGGTCAATGCTACATATTTTCAGTCCTTGAAGGCACTATAATAAAAGACAGCATTCTGTTAGCATTTCTGGTTTACTGTTTACATATTTACTCTTTGAGCAATAATTTCTAAAAGAATAATTTACGAGACAATACCAATGCAGCTGGAGTTAGGGCTAAGGATATTTGCCAGTAATTTAAGATTAATTGACTACAAGACTATTCTGTTTATCTCTGAAGCAAGCATGACTAATTCAAGATTATTTTTTCTTCATAAAGCAAAAATTTTAAGGCTATATTGATTGATTTTAATCAATAAGCAAATAAAACAAAAACATATTTCTGGTAATCAGAGACTTATAAGTCCTGAAGGAATTAAATAAAGGGAAAGGAAATTTCAGTACAAGATAGAGCAATCCCAAAAAATATCTTTCAAATTATTAAAACATGAATCTCAAAATACAGTATTGCTGTGTCCTGTCCCTTGTAGACAGGTGTACAGAAGACATGGAAAAAGGAGCAAACAGTAATAGTGCAATATAATTACATGAAGCTTACTTTCCTTGAAAAAAATAAAATTAATGCAATGCTACTCTGTGTTCTGTAACAGGGTTGTAGTCTGTAGTCTTGCAGTCAAAGAACTGACAGGGTCCAGAATCCAGTGATTTGAAAGCACATACAGATTCAAGATTAAAAGTATTGTCAAGTATTAAAACTGAATGACAGCACTGCATTAAAGGTTTTATCTTTACAGTGTTCAGACAGGAAAAAACAATGGTAAACTCCCAGTTTATATAAGTGGCAATGTTTTTCCTACTGTCTACATAGATAAAGTGGTTTACACTAGCTAAGGGTTTGCCCCTAACAGTGTTTTCTGAGTATTTTCTCCTTCTGTTTTCTTAATAAGAAGAGAGAAAACATGTAAGCAGGACCTTTCTTCCTTTGGAGTTCTACTCCTGCTGTTTTTTCCCCACGCATGGTCATAATTTTCTGTATGTCACATCATAATTTCCTCTGCAGCAGCCAGTTTGATATCACAGAAGATTATGACTTCAGGTGAAAGAACAAGCAGCAGGAGCAGATGAATGCCTCAGTACAAAAACCATGCAAAGAGGACCTAATTAAAAAATAGAGGAAATAAAAATAGAACATATGGAAAGAACTCTCCCCACCTTGGGCTACTGTAAATTAGTTAATCTTAACAAAAAAAAAAAAAAAAAAAAAAAAGTTGTCCAAGAGACACTGGTCTAACCTAAGCAATATTTTGGTCTAAAAGAATGCAGGATTGGAGCCAAATGCAATGAAGATGAAGCACTTAAAATAAAATGACAGTATGTCATTTAAATTATTTGACCATTACACCCAATTGCAGAGTAAAAGAATTTTAAAAGACATACTGTATTTTTTCCATGTTATCAAAAACTGCTGTCTTGGCAGTTTGGTTTATGCAAATCAGGGACCTTGATCATACAAATCATCTTTTCCCTCACTGACTTGTACCATTTATACCAGTGCAACTATTTACACCAAATTTTATGTTATGCATTTTGAGTCTGCAAACCAATATCGGGCCGCTACTAAGAAATATCATTACATATGAAATTGTATTGTGAAACACAAAATTCACATTTCAGAATGAAGATACAGTAACAAAGACTTAGCAAAGAACTGTTTGGAAAGCAGTGGCACTATGGCCATCATGATGTAAAGATATGATAGGCAAAGGTAATATGGAGTGTTCATACCTTATGGAAAAAAATGAACAAGCTTTCAAACAACCATTCAGTACATCACTATACTGAATATAATTTTCTACGCTTTTAATTAGTTGTTATTCAACTAGCTATGATGCCATCATCACCAGAATCGTAGACACCTACCTAATTTTTACCACCCTGTGGGTTTACTCACCATATGCACACTTAAATAACAGTGTGCGTCTTTGCAGGATCAGGATCATTTCTGCAGTACAAATTACTTCTAAACTGTAGTTTAAATATTAGAGATGATAAAGAGAAAAGTTTGGAATAATGAAGGAACCAGACCAATATATTTTAAAACTTAATTAAAATTGGGTAAAACACGAGTTTTTAGAACTGTCTGAAACTGTGCGGATTTTTTTCTTGTGAAGACACAGCTCTATATCCTAATAGAACATTAATAAGCAATGTTTTTGTCCCAATCTGTATGAGATGCATCTGCTTCTTTAATGTCACTTGGATTGGAAGAGCTTAAACTTTATATTAAAAAAGGGCCCAGTATGAAAACAACAAAGCTAATTTAAGCTTTAGATTAAAGAGCACTAGGTGAGCTATTTGCAAAAATATTTTCTGATATCTGCCTATACTATGGCACAGCCCTTTGCCTGATGTAACTATATTTCCAGAAATAATCTTACAGTGGTGACAAAAATCTATGTATTGGTGCACGTGTTTTAGAAATAACTCATTGGCTGTAAAGCTTATGCTTTACATTGTTTTCATATTTTAAGCTGCCGCATTAATTCTTTTTTCCTGTTAACCTTTTATGACTTAGTGGTTTGTTTTAGGGTTTAGTAAACTGGGGAAGAAAACTCGAGGGAAAATTATGCAAACACATCTTGGGAAAAGCAAATTGAAACTACTCTAAGTAAGTAAGTGCTGCATTTTAAAGCCCTACCAATCATATGCACTAAAAAAATTTGGTCTTTGACTTGGGCATCCATTGGTGCAGGCATGGCTGAGCCACGGGGAAATTTCACAAGACTGTTCATAGGGGGAATGGGAACAGTCACAGTAATTTGATAATCCACATTAAAACCCAGTTTTGCATAAAACTCCCGTGAGCAACTCGGGATGGAAAAAGAGACTGTACTAATTCTTAGAGATGGCTGCGTTGCATTGGGCTAAAGAACACTGTGGAAGTAATAACTCATTCTGTAATAAATCTTACTGTACATTTTGTAGGAAAAAAAATCCCTCTGGTCTCTTGGGTTGTTGTCATTCTGGCATCTTTAAACAGTATTAAGTGTACTTAAAAAAAAGGCTATACAACAGCATTGCCCTTTGTGAGCTGTAGTGAAGCATTTTTAAGCAGAAATGTGAATGCTTTCATTAAAATGTTCAATCACTGATCTCTTAGGAATAGCAAATGTTTATTTAAAAAGGTCACAGGAAAAAATTTCAACGCAGCTTCTGGGAAGCTGGAAGCATGTTAAGTGTGGGAGTTCATAGAGCTGCTGAACTGCAAGGTAGTAGTTGGATTGAGAATAAGACAGCAACATGCTGTGGTCTTGTTTTGACTGTAAATGATTTGGAGTTCGGTGAGTATTCTTGTGTGCAAAATCTGTTTCTTAGCGACGGAGCAGGGAGAAGCGAGTTGGTAATAAGTACATGGAGCATTCTGAGTCAGAAATACGCTTTTTGCTTGGGGATGCAACAGGGTGTCATAGCCAGAGCTTGGAGTGGGTAGCCAGGACCTTCAGAATTTTCCACCTACATCTGGTACAGGATTCTTTGTGGCCCTCACTAATGAGCTGAGTTAATCCTCTTGGGCATAAGAAGGCAGCACCAGGGGATCCTAATTATAGCGCTAGCCCAGGTCTGTTCTTCACCCAGCTGCCTAGGGCAGAGAAGCAGCTACGCAGGGTGAGCTCTAGCATGGGAATACGCAGGGTGAGCTCTAGCATGGGAAAGAGGTGGAGCAATGAACTCAATTAAGGCATCTCTTTTATGAATCTACCAGCCTATGTAGTCACATCAAAGTCTGGCACTTACAGCCTGCCCCCTACTTGGGAGGGATCCTGAAGTTCATTTTACCCTAACTTTATGAGTATACTACAGAGACAGAGAGACATTTCTTGGAGTGAGATTTGTTTCTGAATCTTTCTGCCTTACTTTTGCTGTCTGTACAGCAGAAGCTGATTATCTATCTACCTAACAAAAATATTGTGTGGATAAGAATTTTGTCATGTATTTGAAGTGAGAGTACTTAAAGACACAGCAGTTTTTGATATATAACTTCTTTGACAAACCAGAGAGAATGGAAGTAAAAGGATATATAAGTTAGATTTTAATTTGTTGTGAGATACTATCACACAATTATTTTCAGTGGAGTTGTGCCAAATTCCATCCAGGTAAGGAACTTGGCTTGTAACAGTTTTTTGGTTTTTTTAACACTTGCTTCCAAACCCTCACCTGACTCTATCTTTATATTATTCTTTGCTTACATATTTTATATGCAGTTCCATATCAAAACACAGGAACAAGCCTGACACCTGATTCTTATCTCAAGCTTAATTTTGTCATGGTTTGAGTTTGTCGATTTCAATTGCATTATAGTAATTTGAGGACCACATTCAGCCCATCTGATCCAGAATCAGTGATTCAGTTTTGTTTTGCACACCTGTTTTGACTCACAAAACAGGTGAGTCAAATACAAAATCATGTATTTGCATCACTTTTGTAATAAAAAATACAAGAAGAGGATACATAAAACAGGATGCTGGAATATTCCAGCTAAGGTTGTTTTTTTCTCTGCCAATTTGGTAAACGTAAGCACTGAATCTGAACACCTGACTATATTGTCTCACTATATTTTGGTGTAGGCCTTCCTTTCATTTCAGCCATATGCCTATGTTTATCACTGCATCAAGGATGCAAAAGATTTATTTCTTTTATATTTCTCCTTTTTTATAGTCCTTCCTTGACACAGAATCTTACCTTGAATTTGTTTGACTGTGAACAGATTCCAGTTTCTCCTTTTTCAAAATGGAATATACATACCTGCAGTGAAACACAGTCCCCTGATGCCCTGATCGTGTCCAAGGTGGAGGCAGTCATGGCAGCGACATTTTTCCTCTGTTGCATGTATCAGAGTTATTCTGCAAAACACATTACTTTGGTAATAAATTTAATAGTTAAGATACACCAAGAATTACCCTTCTGCCTTCAGCTCCACTCAGCAAATTATCTGAAGTCCCTATATATATATACACCCCTCATATATAAATATATTTATATTTATGAATATATGTAGTGTAGGTGTATATACAATACATATAATACTTCATATATTGTAAGGGGTATATACGCCTTATAAATAGTATTAACAAGAATTGGAAGATTTAGAAACTTCTTTTTGCAGAGCTCTGGAACACTTTATAGTGGAAGATCGTATTATAACTGTGGACAGCCTTGGTTTTCATATTGAATACGTTGCAGAATGAAGAAAACTTGGTAGCTTGACCTCCACGTATGACGGGGAGAAAAAGGAGTGACGATAGAGTGGTGAATAACAAGGGAAAGGGGAGATCTGCTTTGGGCCATTAAGAAATTGAGGAGAGGGTTTTTTTTTCCTATTTTGCTTTAGTGATTTTTCCCCCAAAAGTTTTGTTTTCATCCAGATTTTCCAGTTGATTCCAACTGTAACTCACTTGGAAATCTCTCCTTTTGGAACCCCTGGAATTTAGGTTATTGACTATTGTCTGTTGCTGATTGATTGCCTGCTGGGAAAGGAAGTGGTATTGTCGATTACTGTAATAGAATGCCAATTTTTCCTTTATTCCTACACTGATATATCAAATCTGATTGGTTATACAGAGAGTTCCATACAAAGGTTACGGTGTGTTATTGACGAAACCTCAGAACATTGTAGTCTATTATATATGCAGACCGCATTTTTCTTTTAGCCATACGAAAAGAATCTGATAGTGGTATTAAATTTCAGGTATACAAGTACAAAGAACATGCTGTGTGGCAGAGTGAGTGCATGAACAGAGTCTGTGACTGGGAACTAGTACCTCTGTCTGATTTGTCCGTTTTATTCCCCATTTTGTTTTTAAGCAACCTAAGCAATTTATTTTCTGTATTTCAATTTCTCGATCTGCATAATGGCAAGAGTAATCTACCTGGTCCACAAGGGTGCATGGACTAGGCTTTGTAAAGTGCTCAGAACCTCCCTTCTGGCAAAACACAATGTATCTTCAGAATGTCATTTATCGGCTCCAGCGGCTCTGCCTCAAACACTGAACTTCTTTACAAAGGTATTAGTGCCAGGTGATTAATCCCTTTTGTTGTAGGTGTTTTCACTTCCCTGGTTCTGTTGCACTAAAAGCTGGCCCTCAAGCATCCCCCTAGATGAATTTGACAACACTGGAGGAATGACTTCACTCTGTTTAAAAACTTCGTTTTGTATGATTACTGTTATGTTTGGGACTCTACGGTGGGTTTTGGTTTCATTTTTTTTTTTTAATGTAACTCTTTGTTTTACAGATGAGGGCAGGAACGCAGTTGACCGTGCAGGTGGTGCACATATTGTAGTAGACCATATAAGGTCACTGTGCAGTAAAACAGATCCAGCCAGTGAGAAGCTCTTGACTGTCTTTTGTGGCATGCTGATGAACTATAGCAATGAGAATGGTAAACAACACCGAAAATTTGCTTTATGTCTACCAGGAGAACAACCCCATCAAAAAAAAAAAAAGATAAAAGTTAAAGTCAATTGTAGGTTTACATTGTGGATACTAACACTAAGTTATTCTGAAAAGATCGAGCACCTCCATTCACGTACACAATTTTCTGTTTCAGTAAAATTATGTTCTCAAAAATACTAGATATCTTCCTGATGCAATTCCATATAGCATATCGTATAAAGTTTTAAAATCAACATCTGGAATTTACTTCTTTGTTTAAAAGCAATTCAATATCATACACCTTAGGAAAAAACAGATTTACAGAAGTAAACTAGAAGGCTGCATTAAGTCCTCTCTTTTTCATTTACTATCAAACAACACCATAAGACTAATTTGTCGCAGGCATGCAGTGTGTCTTGTTGATGATTTGGGGGTATATATGCCAAACTTTTTTCCTTAATCATTTTTCTCCTTGTGAAATGTATATAAAACCACGTTACTTTCTTCCAAGATAAATGGGGAATAATTTATGTGTATGTTCAACACTCTTCCGTGTCTACAAATTTTAAGTTTATGTTCTTCATCCATTAAATGGAGATGTTTAGGGGCTGGGACAAAAACACAACATAGTATCTTAAATGAAAAATCCTTGACCGCTGAGGGTAAGAAAATGGTGTTCTACACCTAGTTGTTCAAACGTACTGATATTTTAGTACCTAGTTTGCTTCTGCACGCAAGCATGGTCATATACCAAAGCATATTTTACTGTTCAATTTCACACATTTCCAAGTTCTTCAAAATCTGAATCTCTAGAAAAATTGGGATAAATGAGGAAAGCTAAATAGAGGCCATTCTCCTGACTTGTAATGGCACAGACTGCAAATGTAGTTAGCTAATCACATTGTTTCTTCGATCATGTCCATTTCCTGAACTGTAGTGTTTTATCTTAGGAAGAAATAGCTTCTTTATTAGCTGCTTACCATTTCCTTAAAGTTATCACTTGCTGTAACTCACTTTCAAACCTATGTCCCCGAAACTCTTCTACTTTTCAGGATGGTTCATAGGCTTAATTTTTTTTTTTTTACCTTTACTGTATAGATTTTTAATCTGCTTTATCATATCCTCTAGCATAGTTCCCTTGTGTGTTTTCTGTGCCATCCCTCTGGAACCCTTGCTCTTAGTGTTACTTATCCACCTCCAAATATCACTGTTGTATGTGTCTCATCTCTTTCTCTTGTTCTTACATTCTTTTTGTCTCCTCTTTTCCTAGTATTATTTAAGAATAATTGCTTACATTACTTCTTCCTTCTTCTCCAAATAGCAACTTTCTAGTTCCTTTATTTCACATATTTTTCAGGAACTGTTTTGCTTGATGTCTGCATGAGTGTCACATTTTATTACATTTCATAGTGTTAACTCCATGTTTTCTTTATTTGTTAAAATATTTGGAGCAAATAGGTAAGTCTCACCTCTAAGCTACCAGAATCCTCTGGATGAATTAAGACTAATGAGCATCCAGTATATTTGGTAGCTCAAGACAGACCAGTCCAAATGCACTGTGTAGAGGTACTGTATCAGTTTTGCTTTAGTGACCAAGCGCCCAGCAGATCTTCCCTAGGAAAACTAATTACAAGGTAAATCTCCCAAACAAGCAGGTTCTGAACAGTTTAACTGTTATGAACATTGAATAAATGACTCATTCCATCTAGTAAGATAGCTTATTCTGATGCGATCAGTAAAGCAGTTGTGTAGCTCAGTGACAACTACGAGAATTCACTAGCTGGTCTCTACTCTGCTAATGACATCGTTCATCTCGCACAAACTAACGAACTGACGCAATATTCACAGGAGCCACTGAAGCAATGTCAGCAGTGAGAAATGCAGTATTCCCAGCTCCTGGATCTGGGTGCACACCACCATCCTGTCCTACCACCACATCAGGGAGGATTGCTGGGGGCTTACCAAACCCTCACCTTACCCCACATGCTTGGTGGTCTCCATGAGAAAGGACCTTTTGGTAGGGACCCAGCTCCTGTTTGGCCCAGCAGCCATGGGTATGCTGTGTAAGATTTGTGTCCTGTAGTTCTACTGTGAATTTGGCCACTGACTGGGGCAACCACTGAATTAAACCTCAAATAATCTGCCAAATCAATATTAAAAAAAAAAGAAGCTAGAGGATTAAATTTTTAGAAGAAAACTCAATGACCATACCTGCAGCATGTGCATGGAGAGACAGGTAGTTCACCTGTCTTGCCAGGTTTGTTTTAAGAGCCACAGGTACAATTGGACCATAGTTGTGAACTACTCAAAAAATATCACCTGTGGACCATCATAAATTTTCAGGACAACAGTCAATGTCAGATATGAGCCCAAGACAACCACTTACTTCCACGCATTGCAGCATCAGGTGGATAATATTCTGAGTGAATGCAGTTCTTTGCTGACCTGTTAAACATGAAAACTCAGATTGTCCTGACAGTTAATTGTGCTTACAGATTAGCGGATACCATTTTCAGGATTTACTTGCAAAGACTTGGTCCCATGTTACTTACAAAGAAGATAAACGCTGCATTGGTTTTGCTGAAGGATGAGGAGTATGGGATTGCAGCCTAGAGTCTCAGATTGCTTTGTCAGTAGTTATGGAAACAAATTGGACAAAAATAAAAGAAAAAATATTGAAATGTGAGAAGGAAGTATTTCAGTCTTTGAAATAGCACTTCTACCTTCTCTTTGCTTGTTTCTGTAATCTTTTCCTGCTTAGCATGCTATGTTACAAAATCACCGGTGGGGACTTCAAAGATTTCTTTACTGCTTTTAATGACTCGCACTCTTAAGTTGCACTAGCTATCCAGATGAGGTCGATTACAGCACATTTGGGTCTTAGTTGCATCTAATTATCTATGAACACCCTAATATTTTCTAATTCTTAGCATTTTATGAGCAAGAAGTATATAAATTGTTTTATTTGATTCTAAACAGTTTGTCATTCCCAGTCAACTAATTGCCCTCTTTTTCCAATAGCTACTACTTTATTTTTAATAGCTATCAATGACCTTATTTTTTAAAAATGACTCATTCTTGAGTACTTCAAGTTTTTGAATTAGCATAGGCATTTATCACACACGAGTTTTACAAAAATGGCAACTAAAGAGCAGCTACGAGTAGTATTTTCTTTTCCTAAACAGAGCAAATTAATGGAGCATTCTTGTATCTCGTCCCGATTCTGGACACTCAGCTTGCAGTTGTAACTCCATTCATAACACTGTTGTCTAAGCTTTAAAACTAAGATTCCCTTTACAAGGTTCTCGTGCCATCTGCTTGTGTTCAGGAATTATTTTTGCTCGCTGTCTCTCAATTCTTCCTTTTCCTCCTTGGTATCTTTAGGCACTACAACATTAACAGAACAAACTCAGCTTTGGCATCTCTTGCAGTTCTTTTAAGCGTATAAAAAAAGTGTCGATTTTTAATTGTGTTGCTAGAAGTCAGAGGGTTTTTCTGATGGGACACATCCCTTTGCCTTCAGCTCAGATTATCTTGACCCTCTCTGTCATAATCGTATTTTACTACCCAAATTCAGTCAGACACAAATAGCTCATCCCTGCTTTCCATTATTAGTTCTTAGAACGCAAAGTTGCAGGTATGGCTAGGAATGAAACAAACGTGTCACACGTTTGTGGATGTTTTTGCTCATAGCTTAATCCCAAAAGAAGCAAGTCTTGACAAAGACCTAGAATAAGTCTTTCTTTGTCAAGAAGTGCTGCAAACTTTATTTGGGGTACAGAGCACCCATGCTTAAAGCTGCTGTTGTGGCACCTTTCAGTGGGTTCAGTATGTTGTTGTGCTTCTCCCATTCTGAACACTGTTATCATCATTACATATAATCTCTGCATAGCTATGAATCTGCTTAAGAGCAAGAGGCAAAGCAGGCTTGGATAAAGAGTGAAAAACTAATAACTAATCTAATAAAACTAATAATCATATGCAAACACTCACGTAAAAGAATTAGAGACCTGAGTAGTTATTCTGCCGATCTCATAATCCTGTGAGCCAAGCCTATTTACGAGTTAATGGGATCAGTCTATAAGGTAGCTAATTGTCTCTTGAGATTTAGAAAACAAACCATGAAAGCATTTTTAAAGAAATGCAGAAATGGAAGAACTAGGCCAATTCGCTTATTAGATAGTCAAATTGGAGATCAAAAGTTAACTAGCTGGATACAGTATGTATGTGTGAAAGTATACATATATTTATATATGGGTGTATATATGTAGATAAAAAATCATTATGTTTATAGATTGCTTCCTCATCTCATTTCATATTAAACTTCAGTCTGTCAAGGTTGTCTTTCCTTCAATGCCTTTGTAAAATGTAACATTCTGATGTTAAATCATACAACTGCCAAGCCTTTCTTATTCTCACAAAACTCTTACCGACTGGAATGAATGTTGGCGACTGATTTGCGCTGTTTACCATCTGCAGAAGCTATATAAATACAAAAGAAACGAAAGGGAGATTTATGGCACCATTATTATGGTCTAACAGCAATGTTTCAGTAATGCTTCCTTCTAAGACTTACCTTTGTTAATTTTCATGCTTGCCGTGGTTTTTGTTTCATTTACATCACAGCTAAAGATGACTTGCATGCTTTCAAGACCTAAATATTATACAAATGCAAAGTAACCTAAAGCATGTAAAAGCAGATAAAAAGTATGTTTCTTATGATACTGAGACAATCAAGACAATCACTTATATGTTATATGATGATTTAACATAGATGTGGGGATTGCAAGCAGGTTTCTCTACGGTACGAAATTACGCCAATTTGTACAAAACAAATTTTCCTTTAGCGTTACTGATGAAACACGAAATGACTAGTTGTTTTCTGAAATTCTGTCCAAAATCATGAACTAGTCTAAATCAGCATTTTAAACTCAAATGCCCCCAATAAAGTTCTCCATTTGGGATATTCTCCCCAGATCTTACTTTTTGGAGTTTCCATGTGTGTCACCGAAGGACATGGATCCATTGAAATTCAAGTTTTAGGTAGGTGATTCTTTGTGCTGGCGCATGTATTGATTGCCTTTTATCTACCTGTATATGCATCTGTACAGCAGCACTGTCAGTGCTTTTCACCCCAAGAGAACACAGAGACATCTTACTAGTCCAACATGTGATAGCGGTGTAAAATTTGAGAATTTCTTTTGTGGCTTTAAGTCATAAATTCAGAAGAGGCATTCAGTTTTTCATGCTTCCTGCTCACTATGCATAAAGTTCTGCTTAGGAAGCTGATAGAAATGCTGTTTCATCCTGAGGCATGATGTTGCCTGGCTTCATGGCTCACTTTAGTTGTGAGTCAGGCAACTGCTTATAGGATGGATGCATGCATCCCCTGAACTTGTCTCCTGCTCCAGTAGGGCCTTAACGCTTCCTGCAATGAAAAGCTGCCATACGCAGTTATTCCAAGTTACCCGGTCTGTGGTCTTTCATAGGAGAGCCTGAGAACTGCTGTCAGTCCCTTCAGCTGAGACTGAACCACTTAGATGTTTTTAATTTCTCTGAACTAAAGAGCACCGTAGGTCTCCACACCAGTGAGAAGCCTAATACTTTTCTCTTAAACTTCTTCTTAATAGACTTTGCTCTTGTATTTACTAGAGAAAGAGCCTCCTATTGATGGTAACAACAGATGTAAATGACAAGTTTGGAATTTGTATGGCAAGCCCAGGCTTAAGTATAAACATAGCAAATAGCTGCTGGCAGCCTTTTATTTTCAAAGGTTTTGCCTCCTGTGCAGCTTTGTGACTCCCAGGGTTGTCCTGTCTTTGGCAGAGGAGAAAATTTAGCCTTTCGCTTACTGCAGTTAAGGCATCAATATTTACCTTATTGGCAATCCTTGTAATCCTGTTCCTACCACTGTAGACCATTCCTGTGCTCAGGTGCCATCCTTCTACTCCAGGGAAATGAGACCAGTGTGGAGTCAGGTATAATACTTTTGACCCAGTACAATTGTTCTTTCTTGGTATATTTTCTTTTTCCTTTTTTCCTACTTGGGAATTCTAGAGGCCCTTTAATCAGTGTGCTCCATGCTCTCTTGAACGACAGTATATCCTTCTATTTGGCTCTTAAAATTCCCGTTTCCTTTCAAAGGTGGATATGGTTTCCCTTTTTCCACTTCTCCTCTGCACTTTTTATATATTTTGTATTAATAAAGAGACAGCAGAAAAAAAACCCTGCTCAAAACAGAGTTTATGTTTGTGATGTCAGAACGCTTTGCCAAATGAAGCCCATAGACATTAATTGCCTCTTTGTCCATTACAGTTGGATAAAGTGATTTTAGAGTGACTGAAGGCATAGTCTAGTAACAAGGCAATTTCTTCCCACATAATCTTCTATGGCATTTGTGGTTTGTGTCTTTGTTCTCCTACTCTCTATGACTACCATTTTTCCTTCAGAGTTTTTAAGTATCTCCAGGGGACAATCACAAACCAAGGACAAAAACAGATTATTTACCAGTAACTTGAGTTCTCCTAAACGACGATCATTTTCTCTACAGAACCATTCCAGCTCCCCCCTCCCCAATTTTCCTATTCAGAGATAGATTTTTACAGTCAGTTTGGAATGAAGTAGGATGGTATAGTAAGTAGTGACTCACATATCTGCCGGAGGTAAAATGGCATTCAATGCATGCGCTAGTGCACTTTGTACTTACCTGAAATTTGACAACTTCAGCAGCTCTTTGGTGTCTGACATGGTGTTCTCATAAATTTCTCTAAAGACCATGAATCTGTGGAAGAGGTAACACACCACCCACCACTACCACCCCCCAAAAAATGAAATTCAGTTACTGGTAAGTAATACAGTTTTATTAAAGATGTCAAGCCATAAGGATTCTTGCTCATCCCCAATAACCTGTAATAACCATGCCATTTACTTACCTAGTGTACCAAATCGATAAGTATTATAAAGGTATTTTACACTGAATATAAATGAACTAAACATTCCAGAATCTTTTCATAATTTTTATTAGATGAAAATTTCAAACACACTTGGCAGAATCTTGAAGGCAAAGAGTTTTCCGAGAGCATGAGATGATACTAAATTTGCTAGACCTAAGTTGTAAGAGATATGTTTTTATCTCCCTGTAAAAATCTCCAATTTTTATGGCTCTAATTCCACAGATATAAAAACTCCAACTGATTCCACTTGCTCAGAATGAATTCCTTAAAAAAAAAAAAAAAATCCCCTGTAGGTCTTGACCCAAAGCTAAATGAAGTAATAACAATTCTCTTGAATTCACTGGGCTTTGGATCCTTGTCTTTTGAGTTTGTAACATTTAAACGTAGTTAAAGTGCTCAGAAACAAAGGAAAAAAGATGCTTAGGAAAATTACTAAACAACATCTGGTGTGTTCATGTCTGCTTCATTCTAATCAACTGTGAAACAATGTTTTTCTTCTTTGCTATGTTATAGGTAAAATGTGTAAGAGAAAATATCGTTTTAAATAATCCTTTAAAACAATCACGTTTCTGCCTAACCATCAAAGCATCTTTCTATTTGCAGACATCTAGGAGCAATAACTTTCTTACTTGTAAATACTATAAACTTTCATCCTATGCAAGAAATTATCAGAATGGCTTCTAAGGACTTTTCTTAAACCTTCCATTTTTTTGTCTTTATTAAACTTTCTTTTTTCTCAAGCTTCTCATAATCTACATTGTGACTTCCTGTGTTTATAAAACTTTTCATGTTTATTTCAGTGCCAGTTTATATTCATTCTGATTTTAATTTTCCAGTTTTGATCTTTAAGGGAAAACAGTATATAGGAACACGCTCTCAGATAAATAATTATTTCACTGATGTAGTTTTGTTTGATTTCAGTCAGAATGAAACCCAATATGTATTAGGAACCTGATAACCACAAAATTATCAGTAGCTGCGTAATCCACTATACCCTATGACCATATCAGGAGGGAATTTTTCTGGGAATACGTCCCATTGCCAGGGGCAGGGGGAATTATGAGTCCATATCTCAAGTCTGGACCAGATCCCAGTGTAGAAGAGTAGAGGAGACAAACATTTTAATGCTGCTTAGCTTAGAAGTTGCTTTGTGTGAAAAATGCTTTTTTGGTTTAAAGAACAGTACTACAAACAGAAATGCTAACTCCGTGTTGTACTTTCTTTTTATGTAGATACCCTGCAGTCACAGCTTATCAATATGGGTGTTATACCTACATTAGTGAAATTGTTGGGTATTCATTGCCAAAACGCAGCTCTGACAGAGATGTGCCTTGTTGCATTCGGCAATTTAGCAGAACTCGGTAAGTCCACAATATTAATCTCAAATTTTCGTAAAGTTAAATCTTAAGACTAACAAAAGCCTTGCAGTGATGCTTGTTCCATTCCTTTTGGTACATTCAAAATTTAAAGCAAACTATTTCTACTTATTCTCCCTGAAATCTATAGTTGTCTCTTTTTTTTCCTCTTCAGTAACTGACGTTTATTTGAGTACTTAGTACAACCTTATGTTTTATGTTAACGTTCTTCAATGCAAGTAAGCACATTTCAAATAATCTAAACAGTATTTCCTGAGCGCTGCTACTTATTGTGAATTATTTATTAATAATATACATAATGTATCCTGGTGTAGCTCCACAAAGTTGTATCAGAATTAAATTTAGCTCATGGAAATCACTGAATGAAACTGAGACAGGCACAGTTCATAAATCTGCCTATACAATATTCTTTTAGGTGTAGAGTTTTGACATGTTCTAGACTAAATACTTGCATGAATAAGTCATGAATATTACTAAGCTGTAGCTGTTATTTTTAGCAAGTTTAGTTACAAATTCATTTAAATTGAAGTTTGTGGTCCTGCTTCGATCCAACGTCTTTGCAAGTGGATTAGTTTTCACTGGAATTCCACAAAGTGTAAAACAACGGGTTGTTAGGGCCCATGTTTCATTGTCACTTGTGGTTTACATTGCTGTTCTTCTTTTGCTAACCTATTCAGTGACATTTTAGTCTTATGAGGCTTTTTGCACTGGAGTACAATAATATAGCAGTTACGGTATCACCCTGTATTTCTAAGAAGATTCAGCAGTTCAAAATATGAAAAATCTATCTGTGAGTTTGTACTATTTGGTGGCCTGAAGCTATTCGCAACTGTCCTAAGTTCATAGATTTCAAGGCCAGAGATAATAACACGTTATCTAGTGTAGTCTGATCACACGCATAATACCTTTGCTTAGAGCAGACAAGTCTGCTTAACAAAACAACAACAGAAAGAGCCATCAAAACAGCACTAAAGAAATGAATAGATCAGAGATCTTCAGGATGGGCACTATGTATTGTGTCTGCACAGCGGAAAGTATAATACGAGTTGTATACTGGAAATTCTAGTGCTAAAATACAACTAAAACCATAAGGATATTAAATATAATAAATGGTATCTTCACTGACAACTACATTTCCTTTCCCTCTTTGTCCAGTTGAGTAATAAGAACCATGGGAAAGAAGCTTAACAGCAGCTGCTTCCCTTCCTGTTCCCATACGCTGAAAAAATGCTCGTTCTTTAAGATTGGCACAAAATTAATTTAGCTTGTAATACTTTAATCTCCCTTAAGCAACAGCTTAGTCATTCACATTGTAACTGTAATATTTTATTTTTGGCTTGTAACTTCAGGGAATTTTATTGTCAGGTTGTCATTTTTCATCACTTAAGAGACAACCGCATTCTACAGATCCCTTGAGAAGCATTATATGAAACTCTTATTCTGTGTCAAAGCAGGGCAAAAACCAAACAAAGACAGTGATGGTTCTGCTTTTAAAAATACCGGAAAGGTCAAAAATCCACTTAGAATATGCTACGCAGTCATGCATATTGAGAGAAAACAATAAAGGGATGTGCACAAAAGGGTCTAGGGCTGCAGTTCATGCTTTTCCCCAGTCCTTGGGGTCAATTCTACATTAAAATAATCCCTAACCATCCATTATAGCAGTAGCAAAGATGCTGGAAGGTTTTCTAACTACAGATGGCCCTCAGGAGGTGGCAACTGGAGAATGCAGAACACCAGCCCTACCACCTGCATCCCCTGTAATACTGCCAGTGAGGAGGAATAAGATACAGGCAATGGAGTAAAAGAGATGCTTTTGTTGAATCTACATTTGAAGAACCGTTACCTGCCGGCTAACCTCCTGGTAGCAAGCTAGCCCATCTGTAAAGCTGCTTTATGCTATCTGTGCAGTATGAAATGGCCCTGCAGCAGCCATGCACAGATTTCAAAGGAAACGTCACCGTCATGAAACCATGTAATACTAAAGCGTTCAGTACGACTCTTCATCCCTCCCATAGAAAATGCAGTATATAATCTGTTAGTCTTCCTGTTAAGCTGAGGGGAATCAAAGACAATATGTATTTTTGTAATGTTACTATTTCTGTAGCTACCTTTACATTCTGTTGGGCAGAAACAGCCCCAACAACCTTGATCGTATATTTATATATTTTTAACAGCCTTAATCATAATTAATTCAGGTCAGTACATTTATCTTAAAGTGTTAGACATTTTTCTCTTCATTTAGTGGCAAGCACGAGTCTACTGTTCTTGTCTGTGAAGAGCACTATTAGTCATCTTACTGAATAAACCTGGTAATAGAGAGAAAAAAATAGTCCTACCTTTTGATGCGGTTTGTTTACTTGATACTGAATTTTTCCTTTTGCTTCACAGAGTCAAGTAAAGAGCAGTTTGCCTACACAAACATTGCTGAAGAGCTCGTGAAACTGTTCAAGAAGCAAATAGAGCATGATAAAAAAGAGATGATTTTTGAAGTTTTGGCTCCCCTGGCAGAAAATGGTGGGGAATTGGATTTTTTTTTCTTACACTGTTTTTTATTCATTCCTTTATATGTATTTTGGTATATCCGTGTCTTTTTCGGGGACTAATTGCAGAGTAACCGGCTGCCTCATTCAGAAGCCGCCATGGTTGGTCCTTGTGATGACAGTTTCATGTGAAGTGAATAGGTCTTAATTGTCTGAGCATATGACAGGAGCCAACAAATTGTTGATGCTAATTCCACCTCTGATTCACTCTGTATATGATTATGTTATATTTTATTTCCCTGTACCTTCAGTGGGAATATGAAAAGCTGCTTTTTAGAGGGCTTTACAACATTTGTCCGCAAAACGCTGGCTCAAGTGTTCATAGTCTGTTACATCACCAGGACATCAGTCATTAGGTCATTTCCTGGGATCGCAGAACCACTGGCAGTTCCATTTCCTGTGGACATATTTTTGCAAGGGGCGTGTTAATTGCAGAGCTAAGAGCTGGACGCTCTCCCTCTACTGTTCATTGAGAGAGCACATACATTTAATTTGGGTGTTTGGTGGCATTATCTCATGGTAGCCCTAGGAGACTTGAGCTTCATTCACTGCTCAAGCCGGAGCGGGAAGTGATGTGTGCCCGATAACCCCTCCAGGGTGTTCCTCCCAAATGAGTTCTGGGTGGGTTGTATAATCTACCATCTGCCCTTAAGGGAAATGAAGAAATGAGTGAACAGGTAGAGCTGAACTGAAGTGAGAAGCAGTTCTGAGTATGGAAGGCATCACAGTATTTGACGGCTCTCTAACCTTGTTTTAATCACCTCAGCATTAAAGCTTGTTTGAATGGAATAAATTATTAGATAGAACTGTAAACTCTGAAGATTTAGGTTTTATCCTACTCTGTTGTACACACTCTGTGTCTGTTTTACATAGTATAAATTAAGATAAATTTTTATTTCCATTTTAAAAGTTATTTTGTCTTTTAAGTGGTATGTAAAAACAGGATTCCTTTTTTCAGTTCTAAAAAATGCACATTTGCCAAAATATATTCATTTATTACATAATAACTAACAAGTTGCTCTAAGATAGTTCCACCCTTGGAGACTGACACAGAATTGGGTCCAGCCTTTTGCGAGTTTATCATACTTCAGTTCAAATGCTTAATTTTTCTTAGACTATGTTTTATAGTCGCAATAAAACTTGATAAGTTTACTGCTGCTGAACATAACTCAGGTGCTTGCATGTTATGAAATAGTCAGCTGAACTCCTCCACTGTGGATTCAAGGAATACTTAAATGAATTCACTGTGCTGGTACTGTTTAGGTGCTTTTGATTGTAGATAATCAGCAGTAGGTCAGCAGGCGAAAACACCTAAATGAAGCATTTGCAGAGTCTGGATTTTGGGGGTTGGGGGGTTGGGGGGGGTGTTTTGTTTTATTGTTAAGGACACTGGTGTAGCAATTTATATTTCAAGTCGCAGCACACCTGCAACCTGGTATTCTGTAACTAAGGGAACTCTGGTTTGTTTTTTTTTTAAGTACCTCAGTGTAAAAGTACCTATTTAAAAAAATCCCAACTGGATATTTTGCATTCCCTAACAAAGTTCATGAGAAGGGCAGCCGCTCTTAGAGGAACAATGAATTTCACTCAGGCAAAAAGCCTAGTGACAACAGGAAACGGAGTCAGTCGCATCCTTCACCAGTGGTAGAACACCTCTCCTCACCCAGCTGTCACTTGTAAACTATATGAAAAAAATATTTCCATAGCTTTGGCCTTTAAAAATATTTTAACTTGAGTTAAACTCCTTATTGTTAAAACACCATTTCATGCAGAAAGCTAAGAGAAGTCCATTTGTTTGCACATTTCTGCAGAGGTTTGTGACTGTGCTTTCTAAAATCAGCATGCAAAAACTACCAGAATCGCTTTCACGTAACAAAAAGACGTAACACAGCATCAGGTGACCAGCCATTCCCGCTTAACAGAAAGGGAGTTTCGGCATGTAAAGGAGATCCTCAGCTCCAAGTTCATAGGGAAAAATCTGTTAAAGATTGTGTTGTAGATACAACAGAAAAAATGTTGCTCGCAAGTCCTATTTCACCACCTGAAAAATGTGTTTATCACCTTCTCTGTTGAGCCTTGTTGCCAATAACAGCTAAGAAATTAGTTTGCCTCATCAGTTTCCAGTTTTTCTTCAGTCACAACAAATTTGTCTCCCACCCCAGCCTTTTGGATTTGGCCTTACTGTACTCCTCCTGCAGCCCTTTCAACGAATGGCAGAAATCTTGGCTCAGCTAGAAGAAATGGGTGATTACTTGCTCTGAGATTTCATCAGAAAGTTCTGTATTTTATACTTGCATGTTTCAGTGAAGTCAGTAGCTCTTCTGCACATGAAACAGAAGAAGAAACCCTAAGTTTGTTCTGCAGCACAGTCGAAAGTCTACGGAAAGCCCAAACACAGTGCAGTCCTTACGAGCCTGCTGCATGATGACTGAGATGCCAGAAGTTGGCTGTAGAGAAATATCCTCATTTTTGAGAAGCAGCTCCATACAGTTTCAGCGTATAGTTGTGCTCTAAATGCAGTCCAGAGCCGGGGGCCCGGTAGATGAATAATAACAGAAGTTGGCCCTGAGAACTTAAAATAAAAAAATTGCGGTTTTATCTACACAAGCTGTCAGTGAAACCATTGACATCACTACTTCTTTTCACAGTCTGTCCTGCGTGTATGTACAATAGATGTATTTAAAATCATGATTCTGATTCCTATTATCCGTGCTATTCTTCAGATGTCATTAAACTGCAGCTGGTTGAAGCGGGCTTGGTGGAGTGCTTACTTGAGATCGTCCAGAAGACTGTGGACAGTGACAAAGAGGATGATATTGCAGAGCTTAAAACAGCTTCTGATCTTATGGTTTTATTATTGCTCGGAGGTAAGTACAGTGTGTCACTACCTTCTGCAAAGCAACAGCAGATACCTGTAATGCCATTTGGCTGCTGAATTTTACTATTTATTAAATTCCTAAATAACCTAGAGGACCTGCTACCTGCCAGTTAACATTTAATGGGTCAGATTTTGTCTCTCATCCCATTGCAGGACTGGATTAATTGTAGTGAAGCCAGCAGCGCTTCACAGATATAAAGAGAAGAATTTTCCCTAACAAACACTTCTTTGGCTTGCTGACTGTCTATGCTTTTTACCCCAGATGAATCCATGCAAAAGTTATTTGAAGGAGGAAAAGGCAGTGTGTTCCAAAGAGTACTTTCATGGATTCCTTCCAATAGCCATCAGCTACAGCTTGCAGGAGCGTTGGCTATTGCAAATTTTGCCAGAAATGGTAAGAATATGCCATAATAGCTTATGTAATTTAGCTGTGCCTTTCTATCATGCTGTGTCTGTACAGCTACAAACAAAAACTGCGTGTCGCGGTAAAGCTGGTACTGAGCTATACAGCAACATCTGTAGTTTTATACTTTACAATCCTGAAAAGCATTAAACCTACTTTAAAAATACTGTTTCACATTTATAGAGAGGTATAGGGGATTTCTGCCTTCTTCAGCGTTTCATATATCATTCTTCTAAATTTGTCATGAGCACTGCAACTCCCATTGATGATGGTGGTCAAATTCTCAACAATAAAAGCTAGAAAGGAGCAAGGAAATAACCCTTCTATTCTTAAAAAGCTCTTGTAAAAATCTTAGTAATAATCTTCCATTCACAAGTGACTTATCTCGCACAGACGGAAACTGCATCCATATGGTGGATAATGGCATAGTTCAAAAGCTGATGGATCTGCTAGACAGACATGTGGAGGATGGAAATGTAACTGTGCAGCACGCTGCACTGAGTGCTCTCAGAAACCTGGCTATTCCTGGTAAGCCTCACTTTGCATTGCTAATTACCCCAAGGTGAAATTCTGTTCTCCCACTGCACCCCCCCAGGGGATGAGGGTGTGAGAACTGACTGAAAGTCCTAGCGGCAGGTCAGACTGCTGCTTGTCATTCAGGCCCATCATCGCTTTTCTGTCTTTTGCACAGCAGTCGTGACCAGCAGTTTTAAATACATCACAGGCCCATTGACCACCACTTCGATCCCTCAGTATCGTTCCCCACCAAGGAAAGGGCAGCTTTGTAATAGGCGGGGAGCTGAGGAGGCCTCGGATATGATTTCTCAATCCTTTCTGTCCAGAGCACTGCTTTTTTGTTTGTTTGTTTGTTTCATTTGGGATCTCTCTCCCAGCTGAGGGTCCCCACAGGAGAGCAGTGCCCGCTTCGTTGAAGCACTGCAGCTAACCGTAACTTCCTCAGGCTTTGACAATTCACAGATTAGAGCTGGAGGTAGACTGTTAGAATAGCCAGCCTATTGCAATTAGTTACCGTTTGTAGGCAATGAACTGAATGCTAATTTTGTCATTTTTAATAACTTAATTTGCATGAGTTTTGATTACCCAAGCATGAAAGGCCGAGCACATGCACATAAAACCAAAGCAAGTCTGTAATACTTGTGTATGCTTTCTCGTACCAAGCCAAAAATGCCTTTCATCCATTTAACCTTCTTTTACTATTTTCAGTTGTGACAAACGATAACTTTCTAAAAATGATCATGCATACCTAACTAAACCCGTGCAGCTTTAGTGGTACGCCATTTACTTACCTTTCTCAGGTGAGTAATTCTATTAATGTCCATCAGTCAGCAAGCTTCCCTGTAGCCTATGCTCAAGGATGTCTGCCAGAGACCTACATAAGATTTAATGTATATTGTCATAGAAAAATGAGCAAGTAGTAACTGGCCTCAGTGATGAACTGCTTGTTAAACACTACTTTGAATATGAAATAAGTACTTTTTTCTGAGTACAATATTGGACCGAGTTTGCACCTTACATATATTTCAGAAAGCTCCATGAAAGTGAGACCTTAGACTAGTGGAGGGGACGAAAGAGAGTTGGGAGGGGCAATACAAGGACCGCAGGCTCCAGCCATGTCAGACCACACAATCAGAGAAGTTTCCTCATATTTTGGGTGCGTGTACTAGCCTGGGCTTTGCTTCATGCATTTTGTGGAAGATGCCTTCCCTAGACTAAGGGGGAAAAGTCTAGCCTTCAGTCTGTGTTCAGGCTGAACACTGGAAATTAGATGTGCGTGCTAGGAAAAAGTACTTAATTTCACACCTGTGTCTTAGCAACCGTGACATTTTTCCACAGTGCAGTATTGTCAGCGCACACTCATGTTCCTGAAGTCTGTGTTCACAAGCTATTTTTCAAACTGCATCTGAAAATTTGCTTCGAGACCGTCTTAGAAATAAACTGCATCTTCCAGAAATGTTCTCAAGATCATTCCTGTTCTTTATTCATGCAGTTGTAAATAAGGCTAAGATGCTATCAGCTGGTGTTGCAGAAGCCGTATTGAAATTTCTCAGATCGGAGATGCCCCCTGTTCAATTCAAGCTGCTGGGAACGTTAAGAATGTTAATAGATGCACAAGGTAAAAATAAACTGTTCTCTATGTTAAGTGATTCTCTTTGGTTCAGTCTGTGATACGCTGCCAAGATTCTTACAAGAGGGAAGCAGAGGGGTTTTTAAAATTTTATTCCTGAAGTCTTGGAATAGATCTAATACATATGCAGAGGGAGAATAACGTGGGTTGATTTTTTTTCAGAATTCCTAAACTGACTACCAGGGACCCTCAGAATAGGTGTCAAATGCTTATTTACTTTTGTACTTCAGAACTCTCCTACACTGTCACATTACGAGTATGTATTGAGGCGTGAGTGTTTTAAGCTAGCGCTCCTGTTTTGCTGTTCACTTACTGCATTTCCTGGCTGTACCTAGCTCCTTGGAACAGACTAATGCGCTTGTTAATTGATAAACTGCAATTTCAAAGTGAACAAGCACTTTTTAGTTTAACAGCTTGTTCCAGGATGAGGATCTGTAAAATCAGAAGTCTGCTAAAAAACAAAAGCGTTGATGAGATAAATTAGCCAAGTATTTATTTTGGACTCAGTCCTGCAGATTTTTTCAAAAGATCCATTCTAGCTCTAGCAAAGCTATTAGATATGAAATAGAAATTCATTGAAGAAACTTATGTGACTTATAGTCTATAAAACCTAATCTAACTGACCACAGTGCGCCCCTTCTGGCAGCGGTCCCTGCTGGTTTTAAATTTTTGAGCTAGCTCACCTGGGAGTGTGACATCACCTGTATTCTCCCTACAGTTCATCAATGCACAAGCCTCATTAACTGGGCTGATAATCTAGTTTTTGAAAACAACTTGTGAACGTTTTTCTGTATTTTGACTGGCTTTACTTGCTTCCATGCAGCCTAGACTTTTCCCACTGTTAGTGCAAGCTAGCAAAGTTCCACTCAACAAGCTCCTTCTAGTTAGTAACTTTCAGCTTATTTTTCTAGCGCTTGCTTAAAAAAAGTGACAACTTTTTTGTTGTGTTGTTGGCTCCGGCATCACGTAGCAGAAGCAGCTGAACAGCTGGGCAAAAACGTAAAACTGGTGGAACGATTGGTGGAGTGGTGTGAAGCCAAGGATCACGCGGGTGTGATGGGAGAGTCCAACAGACTACTTTCTGCACTTATACGACACAGCAAATCAAAAGTAAGTTAGTGGTGGAAAAGGTCAGCTTATAAGAACTAAGAGTTACCTCTGCACTGGGTGCTGGTAGCCGAGGCCTCCAGCAGTGTAATCCTTCTAGAGAGCCACGTTGGTTAATTCATGTGCTACATCTCCTCTGCCTCTGGGTCCTGCCAGTCAGACACAAGCAACAGGTTTAAATGCTCACTGGAACTACGTAGTTGAAAAGAAATTGAAACAAAGGAAAACAATTTCAGAGTGGCAGGCCAGTTGAAGGAACGCTGTTAGGACTCACGTGGCGAAGTCTTGACTTGTTTTTATTTGTGTTGTATCCTGTAGAAGTTCAGCGTGCCATATTTTCTACGTTTTAATGATGCTATATTTGAAGAATCATTGCGCTCAATTGTTGCGATCTTGCTGTTTATATAAAATCGAGATCCAGAAATAGTCTGTCCCCCTACTCTTCATACAGCATATTTCAGAGTTTTTAAGATTCTAACAGATCATTAGAAATGATCATTTATTCCAAATTGTAACAGAAGCTTGCTTGTACATGGCAAAAAGTATGACATTCAGAGAAACTGTGGGACGGACAGATGAGTTCTGTCCCTCCCATCGCCTTCGCATCGACCAAATACCTTTACATAAGCAGTCCAAGTCCACAGTCCTTGCTCAGGAGAGTATTAGGCAAAACGTAGCCTTAGAAGGGACAAAAGCATCTCCTCTAGAAACAAGCTGTTTCAGGCTCAGACTTCATTTAGTGTGTTCGCCGATATGAACACAGGCTGCATGACTGAGCTTAAATAGCAAGTGTGATGTGGACAACTCAGACTTCAGCGGTGACCTCTTCATTCACGCATGGCATTTGCAAAGTCAAAAACGTATTGTGGACCTGATCTATACTGAGCCTCTCCAAAAACAAATCAACAGGACTTATGGACATTTAAATCTTTGCTGATTTCTAATGTTACTGTCTCTTTCTCATGCCCATTCTCCATTTTATTTTCAGCCTCTAAAACTGATCAGGTTTCATTTTTTCCGAGTTCTCATTTTTTGTCACCCTCCCCACACAGTCCACAAGATGCACGCGTAGATGGCATACGCCACCACAGATGTGAGTTTTTATCAATACTCTCTACAGGAAAAAAGAATTCAATCCTAAATACAGAGACATTTTTGATGGCATCAAATAGATATTAATATAGAAGTTAACAGACTTACCACAGATGAACTTTTGTGTGGTTTATGTACTCGTAGAGGAAACTTGACTGGAAAGAAAAACGGAGCGGAGAGGGTGGGGTTTTTTAATGCTTTTACTGCCCTCTAGGTTTTGAGTATGAGTACAACTGTATGGTTCTTTACAGCACATTAGATTTGAATTTGGTTTTTAATTTTGAAAGATTTGGGGTAATATTTACAAAGGTGATAGTAGTTTAGCAAACTTACATCTCATTCTAAAAAAATCGAGTAGGTGCTTATGATTTAAGCCACACTAGCACCAAACCCGACTGCTGTCATCTCTTCTGTTTGTTTGGTACTGCCTTTTAGAGGGTGATGTACACCTACAAAATAAAAAATTTTGATGTCAAGGGTGCCGATTGATTCCCAAGGCTTATATAGCCAAAGTTCCACACCAATTCAAATAGAAATTAACAGTTCCCAGATTATTCCATGAAGTCCCCGAACTACTTTGGAGTTTCACCAGAAAAATCACGTAGATGCGTAATAAAACACATCATTGCAAGTAAGGAAAAATATAAAAATACTTACATGCTTGAATGCATTATGTCATTCAGAAAAAATAGGTTTTAAATGTGAAATTCTTGGGTCGTTAAGCTACTGTGCCACTGGCATCTTCAGTATGATTATCTAACAATATTTCAGTTTTCAAGGATTGTGATCATACTGGGTCTGTTTCCTTGCATAAAGAATGTCACTGCATAGCCCGTGCAAGCACTGGAACCTAAGTCATTCTAAACACATGCATCAGTTAATGAGTTTTGGCTTGTGGCTGGAGTTAGAAAGGGATGTGTGCTTTAAATGGAAATTCAACACATTGATTAAAAATTTAAATCAGATTCTTATTTCAAGAAATAACGACTATTTCAAAACTTTGTGCACCCACGGAACAAATAAAAAAATAATAAAAAGCAAACCACATTTCCTTGAACAGTTTCCCTTCAGCATGCCACGTTACCCGATTTTCAGGCAAACATTTTGCAAGTATTTTTGGGACTTGTAATGGTGAAAACATTAGGTGCAAACTCACTTTTTTAATGATAATTAACAAGTCATCAAAGACCTGCAGACACCAGAAGTCTTTATTCATCCTTTGTTACACATATAAGTTGGATCAAATTTTGGAGTTGAAAACAGAATCCCAGTTGCGTATTTTTGAACTGCTTTAAAGCCATTTAACCCACTCAGCATTTTCATTTCAAGTACACCATTTCTGTTACATAGTAAGGTGTAATATTTGTGATCTCACCTCTCTGAACATTTTGAAGAAACTTTGAAAATTCACGGAGAGAGATGAAGGATTTGATAACTTTATTAAAACTATATTCTTGTGTCTCCTTATCCCAAATATATGGTTTGTTGGGTGCTTTTGATAAGCTGCTCAGAACATCACAACGTAAAGAAGGGAAAACTAATCATCTTTGAAGACCAGCTGAGTTCAAACATAACAGGGCGGACTCATTGTTAGGCGACTGATGGCACATCATGAGAACTTGAGTTACACAGTATAACCTGGAAAAGAGTTAGTTATGTGTGTCTTAACTTCATCATGTGGTTAACTGGCTTGGTTTAACAGGTTGTATCTTATAATTGTGGAGTAATAGCAGATAATTCAGAGGCCCACATGTATGTACATTTATGTATAAAGTGATTATATGTGCATAAAGCCAACGAGTATCCTGACCCAAAGATAACATAGCATCCGTGACAGTTTCGTTATTTAATACAGTTTGTATGCAACGCAGAATTTTTTCATTTCTATGTTATTTATTTTAGGATGTAATTAGGACCATCGTACAGAGTGGTGGCATCAAGCATTTAGTAACCATGGCAACCAGTGAACACGTAATAATGCAAAACGAAGCTCTCGTTGCGCTGGCATTAATAGCGGCTTTAGAGTTAGGTGAGTATCCCAGCGGTTAACTCTACCTGTTTTCTTTCCAGTCTGTGCCCAAGAGAAGTTGTAGAGGCAGAGTTGTGCGAGTTTCTTTTGCGATGTAGAAAAGCCTCCTCCTTCCACCTGCCTTTCAGTAGCACGGAAATACATGACAGTTCGTGCAGACATAGGCAGGCAAACGAGTTTGCTGGTAATACAGTGTCTGCTCCGTCATTCTGGTAGGTGATCGTGTGATCTAGAAAGGCCCTCAAACATAAAACTTTCAGATTTTGGGAAAAACGCGAAAGGCTAGCAGTTAAGAAAATGGTACTTTAGAGTGGAGACTGTATGACCTGACTACATTCCTACACTGGAATGGTTAATCCCCTTTTGAGAGGGCTTATCAAAGTAAAGTTTTCACTTCCCTAATTAGTGAGAGCTAGAGAATACACACAGAGGCGGATGATGCCCCAAAAATGTCTTTATTATTATTAAGTTCCACAGAAATAGGTGCAAGAGTTGCCATATGAAGGCAGAGATGATTACGTGTCTTGACCTGCCTTTGTAGTACCTCAGCTTACCAAACAAAAAGGTAAATGCCCAACAGAGGTTTCGTTTATCCTATTTGCTTGCTTATTAACTAAGGTAACGAACTGAACAAGCAACATTACATGTTTTTGCTCTTGATTTCATCTCTTGCCATTGTGTACTAGAGGAATGCTACGTTCAACTTCCAAATTGCTGCCAATGCATCAGGGAATTCTTTTAATTAAAAAGGAAAAATGTCCCTATTCACATGAATTGTCTAACCCTTCTTTGTCTTGTCTTCAGACATTTAAAGGTTTCAAGCCTGAATTCAGTATATAATGGTTCTTAGAAAACTACAGAGGAAATAACTCACGTTCTGATCTTGAAAAGTTTTTCACAGCCTTTACCATGGACCCTGAGTTCCCTCTGCCATGGAATCAAGAGTTACACCACCTGTATTTACTCAGACAAAATTTCCAAAAGGAAATTCAGGCACTGGAAGTCTTGAAAGCTGAAATACTGCAGGTGTTGGCCTAAATCGCTAGAAACCCTGGTGGCTTTTCCATCAGCACGTTTAAGTTTGGATTTTATCATTAAACTGTGATTGTCCTTTCAAGCAGTTAGGCTATTTTACATTTTTATGGCAAAAGCTTGATTCCTACCATCATACCATCTAATACATGCTTCAGCTTTATGCCAATGAGTTATGTACCACAGCACCACTTTTACTACGGTGAGAGATCCATGTTTCAATAAACAGCTAACACGCAGAAGCATCAAAGCAAGCGGCACTTCCAGATTTACAAATTTTCACTTGTATTTCAGTCACTGCTGAAAAGGATCTTGAAAATGCTCAGCTTGTTCAGATTCTACACAGACTGCTCTCAGATGACAGGAGTGCTCCAGAAATAAAATACAACTCCATGGTGCTGATCTGTGCCCTTATAGGATCTGGTGAGTATTCAGGAGGGGCTGCTTTCCTAGGAGATTTATGTGTTTAAACTTAGTTCTCCCTTTTAGCCTGAACATAGAACGCACTCTGAGACTGGTTCTCTGTTCACAATGAATGTACGCAGAAGGGTTCAATTTGCTGTGACGCTTTATTTGTAGTGTTTATTTCTCCTGTCAAGAAAGCAGCTGTTAACTCAGTTTTGGATATCAACTGCAGAAATTGGACTCTGGCTTCTGCAGAATGCAGCTAGCTCAAACTTCAACTGACAGGAGAGAAATGAAAAGCATGTAAAACTGTACAGTATCAGGCTCTCTTTGCAAATATGCAGGTAACAAGAACTTTATTTTCACCTTTAGCTGCAAGTTCCCCATAATTGATGTGTGATGGCTTTTTTTTATTGGTCAACCTAGTCAAGTACAATTCGGTGGAATTTTGCAAGGAGCCTCCTCACTTGTAGTTTTAAATTCCTACAAGAATGGTAGGAAACAAATATACAGGTAATATTTGCAAGGACACACGTGCACACAAATGAGTACTTAGTACAGCACGTAGGCTATAATCCTGCTTTAGGGGGGATCCTCACACTTACCTCGCTAGGAAGAGTCCTTCCCTCAGCAGCCCTCACATGGTCAGCCCACCAGGCACAGCTGTTCATGGTTGCTTTGAAAGATGAGGAGGACACGCTCGAACACATGTCAGTGCTGGACACTGTAAAGTCTAATCTTTCTGAGCTAACCTGCTGCTAAAGGTCAGACTGTTTTGAGCATAGTGTAGCAGGCTATGGTTGGATACTGCAACTTCCCACCTGTGTGTGGGCAAACAAAACAAACAAAAAAGAGGAAGGTATCATGGGGAAATTGGATTTCCAGCTGAGGTTTCGAGAAGTGGCTACGTTTCTTTCATTCAGTTCTTTAAGAAGTATTTACTCTCTGGAAGGAGAGCAAATTTCATTCCATAAAGGTTTCTGAAACCTACAGACAACTGAGATGACAAAGAACTGGATTAAGTACAGAAAGGTGGAAACTCAGAGCCTGTCTGCACACCACTTGCCAAGTGTGAAACATTTGAAGGTTCTCCAGAGATGAGTTTACAGCAATTCAACTGATTAAAAGTATCATAGCCAAGTGTGTGCTGTCTCTCTAAACAAAGCTGCTTTTTTTTTTTTTCCTTAAACAGAGTGCACCATGCCTACTATAAGTGTAACTCTGGTGACCTGTACATCCATGCAAGTAAATGCTGTATTACTGCCATCTTAAAGGAACAAATACTTGGTTTTAGAGCAGTATATACATCTCAATGTACAAAGATTGTGCTCAAAATTTGCTAACAAGCCTCAGCTCCCAGTAAGCATTCACTTTAATGTTAAGACACGTAATTTAGTTGTTACTCACAACCTTCTTGAGCCATTTTGTGCTTGGGATTATCCATCCGTTTTAGAGCAGAAGCCTTTCTGCAGAGGTTCCCCCTCAGCCTCACTGTGATGTTCTTGTGTGTATTCCCACTGCTTCCAACAAAAATAATCATCCTCAGAAATTCTGCCTGACACGTGCATTTTCCCTTCCCTGAGTCTTGTCACCTGCAAGATTGACAGAGTTATTTAAAGTCAAATACCCGTCTCTATTCCACCAGAGTAAGAAGCAGTCTTGTCTTAGGACCTTTTTTTTTTAAAAAAAAAAAAAAAAAACCACACTTATCCAACTGCCAGAGTTCAGTCTGCCACCACACTGTAAGCTTTGCCTAGACGTGAGGCCTCCTAGCCTGCTCCCAGGCTCACAGGAACAGACAGCACATTATTGCAATACGCAGCTGTAAAGTTAAGGCCCAGCACTTGGTTGACCCAGTGTTCAGCCCTGCTTCCTGGGTAAAATTAGTGAGTACGTGAGAGTAACAACTGAGCAACCCTGGCATTAACTTTTTTTTTAAACTATTTTAACCAAGGAGGGGGGATCAAAGAGCCAAGTCTGCTCTTTACACAAGAAAATACTAAAATACCTCTCTCTCCCAGCTCTGTTGCCTTTAACTTACTTTCACCACTGTTTCTACACAGTGAGCATTTGTATTCACGTGTTTCCATATTCTACTGTAAACCGAGCTGCGTAGCCATTTTAAAGGAAGTGACCCCAGTACAGTTCCATAAAGACTAGAAGTGGTTGCACTTGTTTAATTATTGGTAAGTTTAATTTTCCAGTGACTGCTGTTGGTACTATCCTTTGTTACAGGGTATCTGCCATCCCATTTAACCCGATATTGCCAACAGCTGTGTGTTAAGCAGTAAAGAGAGATACATGTGATTTTTGCCATCTGGAAAGTTGCCCTTGCAACTGAGTGAATGGATGGAAAGAGGGGAAAAATGAGGACAATGGAAAATGGAAACACTAACAAAAAAAATTAGCAAAAGCAGAGCATTCATAGCTAGCACAGTCATGTCTGTGTGTGAGGGTCTCCAGGCTCACAGGAATCTGGACGTTAAGCAGAAGGAGTCAGCCACTGTAAAGCGCAGTAAATTCCTGAAATTCAGTTCAGTAACACCTGCTTAAACATGATGATGATGTCTCAGAAGGAGAAAGAGAGCAGGAAGTGCTTACGCAGCACAGCCACCCCAACAGCTTCACTGATGCCACTCTGTATATGCAGGTTCCCAGGTGCACAGCAGTGCGAGAGTTCCCAGCCCTTACACAGTAGGGGTTAAACTGCAAGAAAACTGAGAACATGTGAACAAGAGAGTAGGTAGGAAGGGAAACAAATGCCAAAGTTTGCTATTAAAAAAAAAAACGAATAAAAAAAAAAAAAGTAAATGTGCACAGCATACAGCATAGCTAGCTAATCTGAAACAGATGGCCGGGATTTCTCTGGGGAAGCTCAGGGATTAGGCCCCCAGCAGCACCTGGGAAGCAAAAAACATGTATGTAGGTGTTTGTTGCCAAGTAGGAGTTCACTAGAGTGGCCTGAACAGGGCATGAAACAAAACCAACTGCTTTGGATCTCAGCTGCGAGATGTCTAGAGTACAGGGCTTTGAGAAAACTCATCAAATTTAAAAAACAGTTGCTCAATTTTATGGGTTGTTCCCAACCTTTCCTTATTAATACGAAGGACACTGCCATCCAGGGTCAGAATAGTAAAACAGCATCTCACAGTTCTGAGTAAAACGTAAGTGCTGTTTACATCTGCACCGCACTGAGCCACGCACCATGTGCTGTATTTGTATTGACTTCTGAGCTGAACTGTAAATGGACAGCTAACAGCGACCAGGTGGTGACACATCCATCAAAGAACCATCTCACCCACTTCACACCTCCACACAACCAACCAGAGCTGATTTGATACAGACAGACGATGTAGTGAACCTTTCAAGGCAAGCTGACTTGGTCAGGCTCGTTTAAGGAATACGGCAGAAAAATACTTTCACTAAAATGAGTAAAGTATTTTCACTAAAAAGACTTCCTAAGCATCTGTTTTGGAAGCCAATCCAGGTGGATTTTCTTAACTGCTATGCAGCAGCTTCATCCTTCATCTCTACCTGAAACCTGTGGAGCCTGTGCGTGCCCCAGGCCCTGGAGAGTTTTCTTTCCATCCTCAAAAGCAATTCAAAAAAAGTAAATAAAAGGATTATGTGGACACACACATTTGTGTGCTTATGTGTGTACGGGGTTCAGTAGAAAAGTTTCTCACGCTCGCCAAGCTTTTCTGTTCTTTTGCCGTCTCCTCCAAAGCACCGTTTCTTTTACTGTTTCTTTTTCCAGAACCTCTTCAAAAGGAAGTGCACAGCATGGCGTTTCTAGAAGTCGTATCAAAACTCCGCAGCCACGAGAACAAAACTGTTGCCCAGCAGGCCTCGCTAACAGAGCAGAGACTTGCTGTAGAAAGCTGAGGAAGGTCTTGTTTCCGATGCATCCCATCACAGATTTCACCTTTGTCCTCCGTCCTGCTGCCGCTCCTGCTATGTTTTCCACTGTATCACTCGTGCATGCGTGTAATGTTCCCACACAAATTGATGAACTGCTGTAGGTACCCGTCCAAAAAGGTTTCTACAAATTCATAGGTGGTGTTAACATGAACCTGTCTCCACCCGTAACTGTTCTACTTGTATTCTTGTTGCTTGGGCCACATAGTAGAATGTGCATGTTGTAGTCCTATGATGACGTAGAAGTGGTACTACACAATGAGTCTTTCCTCACGCCCCCTAACTGCGTTACAATGTACTACTAAATTAGGGACAATACAAGATGCAGCAAGTCCAGGCTAGTGTGCTGACTATAGGATTAAGAAGTAAATCTAGCTCCATTTTTGGTGCTTCGGAGATTCAGGTTTGAACGCAATGTACTGCTGCTCATTCACTGGTCTTGCCTATTAATGTCAAACCCGTGGTACCTAGAGGTAACGAATAAAAATTTCAGTGCTCTCACTTTATCCTGGGCTTTGTCCTCTTTTGTATTCACACGCAGAGGCCGCGACTGCACCACCATGCGCTGGTGAGGAGCCCTTTTCTTTCCTTCCTGGCTCCGGCCCCGACGCAGTCGCTGCCTTTCAGTTGAGCAAATACAAAGGAAACAATTCCAACCGCTTTCAGTGCGTACACTCACACAGAGGCACTATGTGGTTTAACAATCGCGCGTTTTAACAGGAACACACTATACAATCCTTATCCCATAAAGCTGTGTGGGTATGAGTGCTCTCAGGCTTGCTTGGGACTGGGTTTTTGTTTGTTGGGGTTTTTTTGCAGATGGATTTTTAAAGGCGGATCTTGCAGCAACTTTTCAACAGAACCCCATCACGTGAGCAACGCTGCATGCAAGTCTTCCTTTTTCTCCTTTCCTAGGTAAAGGAGTTGGGAAATTGCCAGTTTAAGCATCTTCTCTCACAGCTGCTCTTTTGTAGGTTTCTAACATGCCAGCGAGCAAACCAGCAGACAACTCTTTGGCAAAACAGGGAGCAGTTGGGAGAGCAGTTTCCAGCAAGCCAGCGCATGTTATTTTTGACTGTGCGATACCATTGTCTAGCTTGATCAAGCCCACAGTGCACAAAGATCGTAAGACCTATAACATTTTAAAGCGAATTCAGCACTCCCAGCGCTGATGTGCCAGCCTCAGGAGTTTCAGGCTCCTTGTTTATCAGCAGAAGAGGCAAACCCAGAGGCCAAGCACCCATGCGATCCCATGCCACCTGGTTGCAAAAACACTGCTCCTGACCTTCCCAAATTCACTTCCTAGCTCCATGAAACCACGGGCTATCCCGCAGACACCGTGAGGGGAAGATGCCGGTCATGATGGGAAAGGGATTATGTACACAAGCTGGGTATGAAAAGAAACTTGCCTCAAATGGTCAGTTTAAGCTCCAAGACTGTACCAAAACCCAGCGGATGCTGCAGGAGAATTCACACAGCAGAGATTCCACGTCCATTTAATCCAGTGCCAGGAACACACAGAAAAAGCCTCCAATACTAAACTGTACAACAGCCTCTTATTTAAAAATGTATTTGAAAGACATTTGCTAGTAAGAGTGCAATAACGGCACTGACAGAGTGTAGAGCTGTGAACAGACCAGGACCCCGTGCCATCAGGCTCCAAATAAGTTGGAACCTCTGCACCGCTGAACGTAACCAGCATGTTTACCATCACAGTTCATAGTGGACCCACGCGAGCCCAAGTGTTCTCAGGCATGGAAATAATTTCCACTGATTTAAATAGATCCCAAAACACATTTGAAAGACCGGGTATCAATGACTTACCTGGTTCTAGAAGGAGACTATTCCTTTGACATCGGTACAAACTGCAAGTGCTCACACGAGCTGATCATAACCAACAAAGTTGTGACACCGACAAAATTCCCTTTCACCTGGTTGTCTAACTGGACCTCGGGGGGTTAAGCATTAGCCATATCCCTATCACCACATTTTTACTGGGGATACCGCTGTCACAGCAAGCACAAAGGCCAACGCTGATATCCTTCTACTTTCAGATGGTTTCCCTGGATGGAATATCGAGTGACTTACACTTCTAGATAAAATCTGTGCTAAGCCTATACACAGAAGGGAAGTCTGCATAAGGGCAGAGACGGGTGTGTGTCGCAGCAGCAGGAGGTAATTGAAGCGACTGCATCTATCCACAAATGCTGCGCCGTTCTGAGGCATGCTGCAGCCTGCAGGTCATTTCTACGTAGCTGGTAAATCATTTAGCCTCTGAGCCTCTTTTAATAAGAGAAAGGGGATCTAAGGACATTACCGTCACGTGCATTTCACTATTCACTTGACTGAAGTCAACTGAACTGAAATTGCTGGCAAGAGTTCTGATTAGATGCTTAGTAGATTACATCTAAGCAAAGCTCGGCATCTGCTGCTCAGACTATTTTTATGACGGTGATGCCAGACATCGGGCCTTTTCATTCGTCTTCTGCCACAGCAAACCAAGCTAAAACGATCACTGCTGCCACACTACGCAGGGCAGGCAGTACCTCCCTGGTGTGTTACATTTGTCTGCATCTGTATGACTTTTGCAAGACCTCGCATCACACCAGCCAGGAAGATGATAAGCACACGTATGTTTTTACATTTCACAGTGCGGAAATACAAGGAAAAGTTTCACTTGGGGCAAGGCACAAACCCCAACGATATGGGCCTTGGATCCAGAGGACCCATTGGTCAAATGAGACCACGAGTCCCAGAAAAGGTCATTTGTTTCAAAAGTCCTAGAAATGGTAACGGGCCACAACTTCAAGAAACAGGACGCAGGTAGCCACTCCTAGTCTCCCCCTCCGTCATGAAAATGGCTTATCGCAGTGCGTCACATCTATTGCATATTCCGAAGATTTAGGTAGTGCCCTCGACTTTGCTTCTTTTTGGCTGACTTTTGCCCTTCCCCCCCCACACAAGGCCTCCACATTTGCATTCTTATTTTGCCAAATCATCTCCGTACGTTCAGATAAATGTATATGCCTGAAACACGCAACAGGCATTGGACTTCAATTTGGATTTAGAGACATGCTTTTAAATCAGTCACGGTGGTGTTTTGTGGACAAAACTGTAGGTTTGAGATATTGAATTGGATTAACTTGCTCTACAGTTTTTGAAATACTAAAAAACGGGGCTTCCTCCTCCTCTGTCTAAATGAGCACAAGACATCATTACCCATTTTCACCTGCACAATAAAATAAGCCAGCTCTCACTACTTCTGTTTAAGGACACGTTGCGCTGAGAAAAGTGAAACTCCCACCTCCCTTTACAAAAGTTTAATTAAGTCACGACAAATCCCCTTTGTGCTGCTCCCTGCAGAGCAGCAACTCCTGAACACTTCAGGGTCAGTAAAACGATTACGGGGAGAGCTCCGGCAGTTGTACTAACCAGCAGCCACAGCAGCCTGAGGAGCACCAACGACCTGTCGGAAAGAAGCAAAGCATGTTCATTAGCCAGAGACTTCAACAACAGTTGACAGTAGGTACGGGATCTCCTCATGTGGGGATGTGCTCTTCACATATTAGCTTATTATTCATTTAAGGGCAGCCGCTGGCGGCGTGATAATGTGTTTTGTGACTTAATTAGAAAACAATATTCTACGTCATATACAAGAGACTTGGGGATTTATTTCCCCCGTTAGTTTGGGGGAGGGCAGGCAGGGGGTCTTCCCCTGGAGAAATTTTGCATGAACAAATCTTTGTACCGTGAACATTAAGTGCTACATCAAGAGTACGCTTTCACAACATCGTATTTCACGCAATTTTATTTATAAAATTGTAGTTATCTAACAAATTGCATATAAAATGATTTACTTCAAGTAAATACAGAATACTGCACAACTATTAAAACTATTGTATTGTCCATCATAAGTGTATTAAAACATTCCTAAAAAATGCCTCTATTAAAAAACAAAAACCCAAGAACACAAGTAGCATGATCAAGACCACTTTCAATAGCTTAAAATGAATTACCAGGAAGTTGCATTAACTTCCTAAGTAGACTCCAGTTACATCCATTGAGATCAGCATGTGATACAATACCACGGTCTAATGCTAGAGGTGACAAGTAATACATTATGCACCTGATCTACGCTTTTCTCCCAGACTGAAGGTAACCAGTCCGAAATCAGAAAACTAAAGCTCAAGTCAAACTCTACCGGGCATGCAGTTCTGTTATGGCAATACTTTCAATCGGTAAGTGTAGTTGGCTTTTACAATCAATTTTACAACTGACAAAAAAAGGAACACAAGAGAATACATTCGTATAAAAAGGAATGATACGCAAAGGGTAAATGTCGACACCTTGCCGTACACCCCAGGATGAACCAGAGAGAGAGATTCAGTTGGAACTAATCTGGAATATATGTAGCAAAGACGGGGGTCTGAGGCACAAAACCCAAATCCCAATCTCCCCAGAGCTCAAGGTAGTATCAGGTCCATCTCTACTACGTACACAGCGTGAACATGAACACACATATGGATGGAGCTTTTTATTAACATGTTTATATTGCCGAAACACAAAAGACAGCTAGCGGTGCTGCCTGGTGCACGCTAGTAGCCACAACACTTATTTTTATACTGCATGTCAAGGGAGGCAGATTTTTTTTTTTTTCTTTTCTTCAAGTGCCAAAATTTGGTAGCTAATGGATCCAACAGGACAGTTTTATTTTGTTTGCTTTAGACAGTTTCATGACGAATTACAGATATCTGAAAAAGCTTCAGAGAGAAAACAAAAATGGGAGGGAGGAACTGGAACCTTCAGCGGTGCTTGACACCTGTTGAGACCTAATGTCTTTCCTACCTAGGTATTTGCAGGACTGTCATTTCAATGCACCCAAAAGGCACACACAGCAAAAAGGGAAACGGAATCAAAAATTCACACGAGAGTTTCTCTTGTAACCAACATTGTTAATCAGAATCAATTTTACCAAGGGCATCTCTAAAGTAGTAAAAACACAGATTAACATCCAGGACAGTTCTTATAGCACCATGTTTAGTCCTGCCGCAAGCGATGGCAACCTCCCATAACTGGTAGGGGGTGCTGACTCCGACCCTCCATTTTACAGTCTAATGCTGTTCTAATGCCAAGTAGCAAAGGCAAAAGGCAAGGGAGGACCTGCTACGAACCAGAGCCCGAATGGCTGGCCAGGGTTCTACCTCCCTCAGGTGCCTGCTGCACGTCCGCTGGGTAGACACTAGAGGGCAGGCGATTAAAGCACTCCCGCCTCACCTCCAGGGCGAGGTAAAGCCTGGACCACCGCTCGGTTTTCATCAGCAAACTCTCACGGTGGACACCTTTCATACCTATAATAAACACTTTCAGGGTGAAAAGCAGTCATGTGCAAGAATCATTTAATCTGCATGCTACTATTTACATTTCAAACACTATTTACACACCAGAACTACAATTAGCATCTCTCTCAAAGGGGAGAGAAGGCGGCTTTCAGGACAGAGTACACTTGAGCAAGCATCTCCACAGCTTCAAACTCTAAGGGGCACAATCAAAATTATGGATTTGGAAGCAAAGAGATCCTACTGCTACTGAAACAGACACACAGAGACAAATCAAACATTTGTCCATTAGGCTATTAATTTAAAAGGAAAAAAAAAAGAGAGAGATCAAACAACAGAAAGGCCTGTGAACATGGAGAGTATTTAGATAGCAGAGGAGCAAGGATTGTGATGCCCTTTGGCAGGGCTCAGTGGGGAATTTGGAAATGGCTTTAAAGCCAGGGCTACTGCTGAAGCTACCAGACCTCTCGTTAGCAACGCCACCATCCCATACGAATTGCCCAGCAAACAAAGCTGTTTCACACTCCACAAGGGCCGTAAGCCTGATGACAAATTTCTGAACAACTACTGCACATTAAAGATAATTAGACTGACCTCTGAACTCACACCTACCCCACCACCACACCAGGCAGGCTACAAATTGCCAAGAAGTCATACTGCCTACCATATCTTATTGCTTTAGAAAATGAGCCCACGTAGCCAGCAGTTGCGCTCCAGTTGCAGCTCACCTGAAGTTTTCACAAGCTTGCTTGCATTTGGCAGGCTCTGACAATAATAGATTGATTTCCAAGGCCTCCCACAAGCTTTCCAAACTGGACACCTAAGCTGCTGAGTAGCTGCTGATGGGGCATTTCTAGGACATCTTACCTGATCTGTAGACAAAAAATGTGGGATTTAAATGTGCAATATAGACAGCTAATCCTGAACATTCAGTATGCATCCATCAAACAACTGCAAAACTGAGGACAGTAAGAGCATCTCTTGGGAGCGGGGAAGGGGGGGAGGATCAGCATCTGCAGCAATAAAGACAAGCTCTAGAAAAATAAGTTATTTAGTGGTTTTTATAAGAACAGTCAGTCATTCTGGGACTCAGCAGAAGTGTTGCACATTTGTGTGTACACGTGCAAGTAGTGAGAACAAGATTTGCTCACCTCAGAGCATTTACCTTCCTATCAGTCTGACACTGCCAACAGCACGTCCAGCAGACTGGAACTCAAAGAACAGCGTGACAAGACAGAAGGCCAATACAGTACAACTGCAGAAATTCAAGTAGAAGAATGAAGTTGTCTTCAGAAGCCCACAGCAGCAACAGCAGCATTCAAGATCAGTGGCAACAAGGAATGTTTCTGTAATGTAGGCTTTTTTTCTTTTCTTCCAAACCAAAGCGGCTGGGTCACAATCAAGGCTCTTGGGTGGAGGGGTTACTTCCTCAACCACACTTCCCTGACTTCTCCCCGCACCATTTTGTCTCAGTGCAGCAACACTGGTGCTGATGATCTGTCTGTCCTGCTGCTATCAAGCAAAACGGTGTGTCCCTTTGGGGGGAAACAAACACCAGTAACTCCTCAAGTTGAGGAGTGGCTAAGAAAAACGTAACACTGTGGTGAGGTGGAACCAACTTTATTAAGGACAGTGAATTATAATTGCTTTCAAAGGCTTTAAAAAAAAAATTACTCTGAGTCATGGCTGGCCTTTAACAGCAGATACCAAAGGATATGGAGGCTGCCTGATTCAGAGCCAGTCAGTGGGAGTTAACCAGAAGAGGATGAGGTAATGCTCAAAGACAGGAGGACAACAGGACTGTCTGAGGCATCTGTGGAGCACCAGTGTGCCTACCACCAGCCTTCAGAGGGGAAAAACCCACAGCCAACTAAAGCACAGAAAGGCAAGATGTGCAAGGGTACATATACTTACATATTTAAGAGTCCTGGGACCAGAATGGACCTTACTAGGTCATCAGACCAGCCTTCTATCCATCCCGCAGAACAGGGAAGCTTTGAAAGCAACGCATTCCTCTCTTCTACTCCACATACTTCAGTTTAGGAAACTCATCTCAGAAAGATTCTAAGCTCTTACAGAGAGGTGCTACACACCCTTTGCCACTGTCTGACCAAAGCAGGAGCTGAGAGCTCACAGCTTTCAGGACTGGTTCTGCAGATACTGAGAATGGTCATACAACAAGCTAAATTTATACAAAGTGCAATAAAACTACCCAAGCCATGGTCAGGTTTGTAAGTTCACTATTATTAGTGAAGAAGAACAAGTCAAAAACTCTAAGCTGGATGGAGTCTGATCTAATTCTTCTTCCACTATTTGTGCTTTATTCCAAATTCTACTCTCTTTTGTCCAATTCAAAAGAGTCTGTCTCGGCTGATGCTAATACGCGCTTCTATTTTAAAACTTATATTCCATTTCTTCAAGAAAGCTTTTTGTTGCATTTAGAGCAACAAAGGGAGACACATCTCCATAGCAAGGATTTGTTCACTGGAGGTAAGCACTTACTCTGGCAAAAGCTGTTCTCTCCAACTTCCAAGGGGATGGGATATGATCTGTCCATAATCACATGCATTTACCAATAAATAAGTTTGGATTAGACAGTATTAAAACATATGCACAGATTTAAAGCACTGGAGTGTCACGGATTCTTACTCCACAGCTCATGCAAGTAAAAAGAATTAAAGAAAAAAGAAGAAAAGAAAGACCAAAGCCTCAGCTAGGAACAGACCAAGGAATTATCTTAAAAGAAGTTTTGCACAAGTATATCAAAGCACTAATATTAGTGAGGTCCCTAAATACATTAGGTTACACTAAATTCCAGAGAAACAAAAGATTTAGCCATATCAGATACATACGTTTTGTTTTTTAAGTTAATATATAATTCATTCTTTGAATAATACTATTCACTTGGAACCAACATCCACACTGCTTTCATACATTTATACAGTTATATCCCATCCTTGCCTTAAGAGACTAATGTCCTAAGGTATGGCAGCAACCAAAGGTTCTACAACCCTTGTTTGTCAAATATAAAACTCCTTTCCCTTCATACAAGGGTGGAGAAGGAAGAAAGATGTTGATAAAATTAGGCAATTCTCCCTGTGAGCTTGCCGATTCCAACCTCAAAGTACTACAGGGAGACGGTTGGAAACTCGCGTAAAAAAAATTTTCCCTTGTTTTAAAAACAATTTCTTTTACTGTACAATAGATGCATAGAAAGTTGCTTCCCGCTTGATGGGTTTAGGCCTGTAGCTATGTTTAGCTGTGAAAACAAGAAGATTGTTCCTTTACAGAGTGGTGAGGAGAGAGACCATCTCAGGAATATTTGGCAGCTATCGAAGAGCTCATGACACGAAGAATAAACAGCATATCCACAGACTACAACGATGCGACTCTGTCCCACTGAATACACCAATTTAAAAAAAGTGTCCACTTGTTACTCAGGATCAAGAATACAGTAGAGATTCACGGCTCAACAGCTTTCAAACTGGTGGTTTAAAAGAAAAAAATTGTCAGTGAGCAGCAGATTTTAAATAGCCCACTCTTCTCTCCCCCACCCCAAAGAAACACGAGTTCACTGCAATATCAGGAACTTAGACTTGAGACTACTTGGGAGAGAAGGCTTCCCTGTCACCCATGTCCATACAGCTTGGTGTCGGAGCGACACACTGGAGGTTTCAGAGGGTTTCGGTTGTCCAGTGTCTTGTTGTGGTTACTTCAGCAGTTTTACCAGCTGGCTCTGACAGCCTCAATGTCACTAACCAAATTCTGGGCTAAGCATATCCCAAATATCTGGAAGAGACAACAGTTTATTCATTTGGAGCATCGGACAACTCTTTTCACACAGACAAACTCCTTAGGTTATACAGAACTTTGATACGAAAACAAGCAACAAAAAGTTAGAAATCAAATTAACAGAGAGTGTTGGAAGAAGGAAGAATATCAAAAAACTCCTGTAACCCCAGTATTTTTATCGTGCCACTAGGTTCCGGGAAATCGAACAGTTCTAGACTTGCTTCACAAAAGCAACTGCAAAGGCTTTTCGCTGCTCTTTTAAGCACCATCAGAAACAGCAGGTCTCTACAGGCTTAAAAATCTCTACCTAATCTTTATCTAACACAGTGTTAGTTTTGACCTGCAGACAGCTGAAAAGGAAAAAATGCATCCCTACAGATAAAAATTAAATACTCCTTAACACAAAGAAAGCCTCATGCATTTAGCTCCCCTTACTAAAACCTACGGACATTATATTTCTAAGTGCAACTGACACCATATTTCCAGTTCTCATATACAGTTCCCCCCTCATATATTCTATTTATCTGTTGTTCTTCTGTGTAACTCATTACAGGGAACGTGATATTTACCTGCAGTAATGCTATCCCAATGAATATACCGGCAACTATGGTAAGATTGTCCTGCAACCATTTCTCAAACTGAGGGACACAGCCTTTAGTGTAGATAACAATCTGCTGATCAACTTCCTGCCAAGGAGAAGAGGGAAGAAAACAGAGATAATTACATTCAACTGTCCCATCAGTAGAATAACCTGCTCCTGCAAGAGGGATTCAGATCCTTAAGATACCACATTAAAAAAAAATGCTTACTGGTTTTTGCCTTGCATCATAGCCACACTGAGTATTAATAACATCTTCCTAGGAGAGAGAGACAGAAGAGAGGCAATCAGTGGAGCATCTCCCAAACACCCTCTCCCAGCTCCCCAGAGTTTGTCCTGTATGTAATAAGACAATCACCCTAACGTTGGTTACCATACTGCTTTTTAAAAACCCCTTCCTCTTCCATTCAGTGCTATTAATTATTTGCAACAAACAAAAGCACATGGTCAAAAAATATTTTCAGCTCTCAGGGCAGCAAGCTGGGAAAACCAGCCCTCCACCTGGGTGAACTCCATGTTCCAGATGCAAGCATTCAGAAGTCAAAGTAAAGGGATTAGGGGACATCTATTTTAAGTGAAAGAACCTTCTGCTGAAAAGGTTTTGTCTATACCAAAAAATATGCCAAGACTACTGTTAACACCTTCAGGGTTCAGTCTGTGCAGTGTGAAGAGGTGAGAAGGGGCAGTTTTGTTGCAGAAGCTGCATGTTCTTACCGAGGATGTCTGTAGAAATATATACAGTATCTAGTTCCTTTCCAAAAGCTAGGGAGGAAAAAGAAGAGGTGGGGTAACGTGTTCTTACTGCCTATTCCTTCTTACAGGAGCTTGATACCAATGGGAAAAGAGGTTTTTTGCCTACTGCCCCTGCTTTAGTACTCCCAAAGCACAGGTACTTTGTAATAAAATAGGCTATGGCAGACTTTTCCTAGCAAACAAGTGCTAGCCACTAGAAGCTAAAGCTGCATTTACCCTGTATACAGAGTTATTTCAGGGCAGTAAAATGAAGCAACTACTTTCGGTGTCAGCCACAATGGCAGCAAAATACTAAGTTACTGGCTCATATAATAACAGTGAGCAGACAAAGGAACTGCTCAAGGAAGTGAGAAAATCAGCCAATCTTAGCTAGGTATACTGAACACCACAATTTAATCAAATTGTGGGAAGTGAGAAAGGCAGCCAGCAGAGAAATAGATTTTAAGAAGTAGCCATACAGAAAAAGATCTCTCCTCCTATCAGCAGTTAAAGCTCCTCGAAGTGTTTCCTCACTTTGCAGGAAGTACATCAACAGGTCGCATCCTGTCGGTTGCCCAAGTTGGATTCCCTCAATGGACCTTTAAGATTTGAGCAATTTGTATCTTTTAATGAGATGAATGCTTCTGTTCCAGGATCTAAAATATAATAGTGCCACGCACTTCAAGGCTGTAAAAGTAGATAAGATTCCAACAGAGGGATTTTAAGCTTTCTTCTTTGTACTGAATGGCTACTTGCTTTATCATCAGCGTCTTCTGCCTTTAGCCTTGGAATGCATTAACCAAAAGAAAGCATAGAATGAAATGGAAATAAATCAACTTTTCTAGGCCTTGCCTGTACAAGAATTTGGAACATTTCAACCTGCTAAACCACAGCAAAGCGAACTACAGGAGTCCAAATTCACTTTAAAGGAGACTCATTCTGGCCTACCTTAAACTTACCGCTTCCCAATTCAAGCGAAACCTAAAAGCTAAACTAAAACTAAGTCTTGTTCAATAAAGCATCCACATCAACTTTTTGCATCAGTCCGACACTGCATACTAATTCCAAAAGGGACATATTTGCTTTCCCACAGGATAAACCTGTGTTTATCACTGCAATTGAGCCAGTCACAGCTTGGTTACAATTATATCCATTATATGCATGACTTCTAATATTTTTAGAAATATTATTATTTTTAGTCTTTATTTTAAAGGCAATTAAGCATGTTGCTTCCCTACAATGAATGAGACTTATCTTTAAATTTCTGGTTGCTGCAACACCCCCTAAGAAATTGCATACACACAAAGAAGAGAGATAACTTTAGCATGGATTATGTATTTATAGGATTACCTTGTACTGCTGTCACTGGTTTGGTTTTGGTTTTGTAACAACTGTATTTTTAAAACTGGGTATTTTTGGTTTTGTAACAACTGTATTTTTAAAACCTCTCTGTGTGGGTGGGTGGGCAAACAGTAGGGAGAATCCTAAGCATAATGTAATGCTTGAGCCTAACCTAGATTTTGCTTTAATATTTCATTAAAACATTTTCAGCGATGTTTGTGAGAAAGATTCAAACTACTGTGAAGACATATTCACTGCAGAGGAACCAGAACGCAGCTTGTGCAAGTGGCAGTGCCTTATCAGGAGAGGGGGAGAGCAGCAGGAGTGACTGGATGCCAGGAGCAGCAACTGCGTTGCATTAGCAAGGCAGGAAGCACCTGAGGTGCCTGTTGGCAACTTGCCTAACTTTCTTTAGTCAGTGCTACAGACTCATACATTCAAGGAACTCCAGGTGGAGAAAAAGCCACAGCTGAACTACTAGATAATACCAGCACTCACAGGCTGCTTCTTTTAAGCTATATGAAAGTCAAATGTATGCAGCGTTAGCCACGTAACAGTTTCCATGCACACACCCATCCCTATTCCAAGCCTTTCACTGTCAGTAAACTCATTTCACTGTCAGTGAACTGCTGCCCTACCCTTTACCCTTCATTCTGGATCATGTCCATACTAGTAATGCATGGCTCCAACATTTTCTGCTTGATCATCCAGAACTAGAACTATTGAAAGAGACATGAAAATTTACCAAAAAGCCGTTTCCCCAAACAATTTCTGACCTTTCAACAGGTCTCATCTCAGGTGACTGTAAGACAAGCAGTGATTTTAAAGGGAAAAAAAGGGCATGTAAAGATGTCCATACCCGACTCAAGATTCTAATGCAAAATATGTCAGTTCTTCAGGGCACAGACTGTCATTCATTACCGTACCTCACACAAACTGGGTCAAACTGGCTGCAGCCTCTGGAAACTGCGTTAAAGAATGAGTAATACCTGCTTTAGAGTGTCTGATCTTAGAGTTGCTGTTCTTTAAGGCAGTGAATGAAATATCCTGATGATAGTCAATTGAAAGCTCATATCCTTCAACTCATTAAGGGCTTCTGCTTTTTATACTTGCTAAAATTAATATGTATGTTCAGCCAAGCCCATGGTTCTCTCATTCTAAAGAAAAGCAGCAAATAGCATACAATGAAGACTTAAGTTAGCTCAGGATTTTTGCTGACTGCAGAAAAGTTAGTGCTTAAGCTGAGCTGCAAGTACAAAAAAAACCAAAACAGGCTGGTGAGAAGGTAATGATCATGCATGACTTCCAGAACAGAAAAAAAAAAAGTCTTATAGCATGATTTAAAATTGGAACAGCAGACCCATCCTACCCTCCTCTTGACTGTCACTTACGGCAGGGTCTTTAGTGCAGCAAGAGAACGGCACACCACAGCGCTCTCGACTTGCGTTGGAATCTGTGCAATTGAAGTAAATATTAAGGTTCCAGTCATCAGCTCCAAAAGCCCCACAGCACTGCCACTAGAACAAAGAAAGTAGAGCTTCTTGACTTTCAGAACAAATCTCAGCATTAGTAACATGCATCATCACTACCAGTTTCCCTCTAGCTTTCAAAACAAAAATCTGAGATTCCCTCTGGTTTCATTGAAGCTGGCTTGGTCTTGTTTCTTTAAAAAAAGACCATTCCAAACCTGTAAGTTGTTCTAAAGTTATCATGTGATTAAAGTTATGTTCACATCCTGCAATGCTGCTCTCTGGAGAGAAACCCATGGAGTGAGCTGAGAAGCCTACACAACGCCAGAGTTGCACAGGCCTACAGGCTCAGGCCCCAGGGACAGTAGAGCCAAGAGTATGATATTCTGTCCAGTTTAATGTGCCCAGGGTTCTCAACAAAACTAAGCAGCTCCGAGGGCTACACTGGTATAACTACTCCTTTTGACAGTTTGGGAGAATCTTTACCTGGCTGTACATCAGACAGTACGAACACATTGTTTCCTGAGCATCACATAGTGCACAAATAACATCTTTACTGAAGGCAGGCAGAATCCTTCAAAAAGTAAATATGCCAAATGGCAGCCTTAGTCTCTGGCAAAACATGCTGAACACACAAAGAATGGAGTGGAGATCAGTGGTGTACTGATGCTTTACAGCATTTAAGGAGCTAGCCTAATGAACCCATCTATGTCAACTTTACAAAAAAAATTTAAAAAACCCCGAACAAATCACATTTTTAAAAGTGTTGGAATGGCAATTCTCTCTTTCTAGATGTAGCACAGTTCCCTCTACAATACCTGAAGATGTTGTCTTCAAGCATTATCTCTACTAGCTGAAAAAGTAGCTTGCTCTCCAGACTCATGCTGTCCCCGACTTATCTGCTAAGATTGCTAATCCAGTTAGGAGAACAAGTTTTATGTAGTACCTGCAAAATTGGACTGTAGCCTTTTGGTTGCATACAAGTGGACCACCTCGCAATGGCTTAATGCAAGGCTAATTCCATTAGGTCTACTTAAAAAGAAATAACATTGTAGTTTCACTCAGACCAGCTAAACATCTCTGCCACTCTGCAGTGTGGTGTAGCACCTCTAATGTTGCTAAAACTACACCAAAATTCAGCTCAGAACCAAATTAAGCTTAGAAAAGGATTATTCTTTTTAAACAGATGTGATAGCTCCTGCAAAAAAATATTTTGAACACCCCTCCTCCCAAGAACCCTAAAATATCTTTATACACATATGGAATATGCTCCAAAAAAATGAACACAAGACTCTTATGGTTAACTTGTGGATTTGACACACTATCTCTAAGTCTTCAAGAATAAGTCACCCCAACTCTCCACCTTGTTTTGCTCAGTCATACATCAACAAATAAGCCACTTTTCACAGGTGCTGTGTGTTTGTAGAAGTTCTGTAATGAGAAATATACATATATATTCAAAAGTATTATATGCTAGAATATTTCTGTTGTTCCTTGAAGAAACCAAACAGATATGAAGTAAAAAATAGAGTAAGTATTTCTTTAAAGTAAGATTGACAAAAAAATAAACACAGTCCAACTTACATATTCCTGCGTGAAGTCTATGAGGTTTTGCAAATCAATGTCATCGCGGTATGCTCTGATGTTGTTGTTTATAAAGAAATACAGCTGGTCCTTTATCCAGTCTTTGAAAACAAATGCTAGAACACCAGCAGTGAGCTCCAAGAAGAAAATAATTCCAAGAAACACAGAAAACTATGAAGAAAAAGAAAAAGGTTAAAATTATATTGCTTTATGACCAAAAACTTATTTTTCAAGGCTCACAATTATGTCCAGTGTTAGGGCTTTATCTGTTTCAGTGCAAGTTCAAGCTGTTCCAGCACACAGGAAATTTTAAATTAAAAATACACCATTTTTAATTAGGGCTGTAGAATAGAATTAAGATTCCTGTACTAACAAATTATAAAAATGCCAACAAATTAAAACTTTGGACATTTCACTGGGATTTTCGAAGACGTCCAAGAGAATTCACTGTAAATTTCAATGGAGATGGCTACTCACCACCCGTAGGGCCCTCTGAAAACTCATCTTAAATTTCTGTGTAGGAACTTATATTTTCAAAGGCATAAACAACCAGTAGTGCCAGTGAAATGCTTTCTAAGTGACTTTTTCTTTAGACACCCTCATTGGTAAAGCTTTGCCTAAGCGGACAAAGCAAAAATTGGTAACAGCAGAAATTAATTAATGACTAAGTCAGAGCGGAATGTCTATGGAATGACTCACATCCACATTAAAACCAAATGAGGCTGCTATGATTAATGCAAATGCAATGGATGCCAAAGGCATTACTAATGATCTGCCACTTTCTCTAAGCATCTCCACTGAGTCTACACTGTTTTAAAACACGCAGGGGTCCTCATATACTGGAAGTCCATCCCTTTTGCAACTGCGCCTTTGAGTTTCATTTTAATATGCTCTCTGTGCTTGTTCAGATGCATTTTTAATTTCTCCTGCAGCTGCAGTACAGGAAGCTATTTCTGGTACAGCAGATGGGTTCATTTTAGGCAAGCTAAGAGAAGCAAGAAAGAGGAGAAAAAAAGTGGTTCAATAGGCTCCCCCCCCCCCCCTCTTTTTTTTTTTCAAGCAAGACAAGAGCAAGCTAGAACTATCCCAAGCTGCTCTATAAATGCCTCAAGAACTGTAACTCTCAATTGCCTCCTCTCCTTATACATCTCTGTGGGAGCCAAATATGTCACTTGAAGGCAGTTGTTTCACTGGAAGCCTTTTCATGTATATATTAATAGTTAATGGTTATGATGACACAACTACTACCAAGGCTGTGCACGCCTCTGGAAGTTGGGGTCATGGAGGAAAGAATCTTGAATTTTTATTATAAATCTTAAACTTATCTAAAATGTAACATGATACTGTTATCTTCATCTTCAAAGCTCGCAGGAGGAGGGCTTTCAAAAAACAGAACCAGACTACTTAGCTAAAGGAGTTTTGAATACTGAGGTATGTTTGGATATCAGCAGCTCCTTCCCCACTAACAGTCCAGCCCAGAGTTCAAGAAGACAACTTCTATTTTCTTTACTTATCCTGGGCACATTCTCCTCCCTCTCAGGCCCTGGCACTGATAGTAAGCAATGAAGCCTTTTCAAATTAGCTAAACTGTACAGAACTGAGGGTATCAGCAAGCAACCCCTTGTAACAGTCCTATCTCCTCTGTACCATGAGGGGCACTTGCAAAGCAGAAATCACGCAGGTCACATTCAGTGGTGTATCTACATTCCTCATATTTCGTAGGCAGCTTGTTATGGACTCAAAGTTCAACATGCAGATTCTTAGCAGAAATTTCTCTCTTTTCGTGACAGGAAAGCAAAACATTAGGCTATATCCATATGAAAAGCAGTAGTTCCATGTTATGATTCTTACCCTCAATAGTTTCGAACCTTAAAAAAAAAAAACCCAAACAGTAAGCACCAGAGACTGAAGAGCTGTAAAGTGTTAACAGTTAAGCAAAAGCGATTCACAGAACAGTACTCTCACATCTGATAAAACATCTTTTGGAAAGCGGAAGGTGTTAAAATCTTTACAGAGTTAAGCAGGAACAGAGGACGTGAGTTATGCTATGCAACTGATGAATGCCACAGTTGCAAAGGCTACTTACAAATTTGAGAAGAAAGGTATTTTCTCGCAAAGCTCCAATGCATCCTGCAAATCCCAAAATGAACATAACTCCTCCTACCACTAGGAAGAGCCAAACTGGATCAAAGCCTCCCAGGTCAGTGATGGAGGAGATATTGGACAGCACTCCCTGGGAAAGAAACAATGCCAAGGGATAACAAGTACGTTCAGCTTTCAGTTGTACAAATTCTGCTTGCATTTTTCTTTTTAAAAAGGTAGAAGACTACAGCAAATAAATGTTCTGCAGTACAGCAAGAAAACACAATTAAGAAAATCTTTGCATTCAGAAAGAGATAAAAAGGGTGATTATGTACAATATTTCTGAATCAACATGTGAAACGAACAACAAAACGTGCTTCTAGAGTCCTCTGCGAGAAACCCACAGGGCATTTTGCTGCTTCTGTAGCTATGAGAATCAGTCTGCCAGAAAGTATATTTGAACAAAACCTAACTCAATCTTATTACCCATGCTGAGATGCATTTTAGGTATCATATACGTTGTTTATGTAAGCACACAGTTACACATTATGATAGAAAAAGCAGTCAATAGCAAGACCACCACCTTGAGTTTAGCATTTATATTCAGTATTTACAATTGACAGAAATTAGAAGTGAGCTCCTAGGTTGCAGCATCTTGCAACAACGAATTTTACACCAAATTTTGACAAACTGGATACCTGGCCAATTCAACTTCAGGCATCTACGGTGCCAAAAATGCATTATACAACCAAA
>NW_008825098.1:1433722-1434215 GCF_000699105.1 Pygoscelis adeliae
CAGGAAAAATTTTAAAATAATGTTAAGTGTCTTAGTAGGACATAAGGCAGTTTAAGGACTTGTCTTGGGAGATGGTTTGCACTAACTTAGGTTAGACCTATCACACGGTAAACCACATATGCTGTTTTAGATATGACAGTCAGCACAGTCTGCTTGTAATGCCATTGCCCCCTTAGAAGCAGAGCTTAGGTTGTGACGCCAGTAATCCTGAGGAACTAGTTTATTTTTTTGAACACATTTTAACTAGAGTTTGGCTGATGTTGAACAGATGGGTCATATCAAGAAGCAAGCACAAAGTCTTCCTTATTCCAGTGAGTCTGCACAGGAACAGTTACAGTTTCCTAAACCCTTTTGGCAGCAAAAAAGCTGAAGTATCGCTATTTCTTCATTCACCTCCTCAGTGCCGTAGGTCAATGCAAAGCACACTGCTGTAGCAGACATTTCTCCATGTGTTTCTCAAAGAAGCCTGAACCCAGGCCAAGTACTTTGGAGT
>NW_008825098.1:1434255-1443810 GCF_000699105.1 Pygoscelis adeliae
CAACAATATAGACCTTTACCTCTACAGCTCCTTATCTGCAGAATTATTAAGTTTTTCATCCTTTTCCTTCTCCCTGTTCATATCCCCTTTGTTTCTTTGAAATAGTCCCAAAAAGCAATAATTTTGAAGGAAGTTATCATAACCTCATTTCCAAAAGTTGTTAGTAACATTGTTAACAGACAACTGTTCACAACTGTGCCTTTAGACCTGTGATTTTTTTTTTTTTTTTTAAATATACTCAGTTTGGACCACCCAGAACATATAAATAGTAATGTAACCAATAGCTATAATACAGTACTCCACATAGTCTGCAACCACTTCCATAGTTTCCCAGGCAAAACTGACATCGAGCAAGTAGTAAACGCAGTCAGTACTCAAAGCTTTTTAATTCTGCAGACAATGATAGACTGGATAAAATATACACGTGAATTTCTCCAATGCACACAGCAAGGAGCCTTGGAAAAGGCCAGCATGCTAAAAGCAAAAGAAAAAACTGACTACAACCCAATCCTAAAGTACGAACAATACACCAACAGCATGAATGACTTTCTCAAACTGTATTCCTCTCCCTCCTACTACAGAAGGCTACTGCCTGACAGAGAGGGATAAAAAAAAATTAAAAAAAAAAAAATCACATTCATCACTTTCCTCCTACATTACATATAGTACTAGTCTTATTGTCATTCATTAAAAAGACAAAAATAAATGTAAGACATGATATAACACAATGCTGCTCAAAGCCAGTATTGCTATCAAAGCAGACCAGTTGGCACATCCCTTTTTCTAACTAACTAGTGATGAGATGGTACAAGCCAGGCTGAAATGAACACTTATCCATTATTAACACTTAAATCAACTTGTGCAAAAGTTTTCCACTACTTTTGCTTCATTACATTTGTCATAGAAAATAAATCAGACACATAACTTTCTGGCTAAGAATGACAAGCAAAATAAACTGTATAATCCAATAACACACAAACCTTTGAATAAGTCATGGTCTTGGCCATACACAAGCCAGGAAACACAGGCTCTGCCCCAAGGGAAAGAAACTGCTAAAATGACTTCTTCACAAAGTTTTTAAGTCCTTTCTATGTTTCCCCTCTGTGCCTATACAGTTACCATAAGATGAGAAGAAATTCTGCCTTAAAGCAAACACTGCTACTCATTTCTTTTAACATTAGCTGATTTTGGAATTAATGGATGTTTTCTCACTCTACTACACTACAGTCACTGGAAAAAGGATGTTGCCTTTGTATTCTATTTATTTTACTTAAAAAAAAAAAATCCAAGAAGGATGAACAGTCATTTAAGTCTCTCTTCATAAGACACTTTCTTTTAAAAAAACAAAACAAAACAAAACACCAAAAACCCAACCACAGCAAATTACTATGTTTAATCAAGTTCTTTCCATATGAAAGTAGTAAAATTAAAGTGAAAGAAGAAATCCAAGTGAAATTCAGCTCACATTTGTGGACAGTGCTCTTAGAGAAGCTAGTCACAATATAAAGTGTTAGTGAGAATAAATATACCACTTTGCATTTTGTCACACTCCCATTAAGGTCGATGACAATAAAATTTAGTGAATTGGTTGTATATTGCCTTTCTGATCGTGTCCTTTCCCACCTTGATTTTCTAACACTGCCAGGCTCTTAGCACCCTGGCATGCCACATGTTGGCCGGTCACCCGGCAAAAGCCATTCATCTCAAGTCATTCATCTAATCTCTCGTCTCCTCCAGGCTCCAAATCCTCAGGGTAGCCATGATCTGACATGTACTGAAATAGAACAAGACAAGCTTTATCTGCCATTGTTTGCTGTCCTTGGGAAGCACCTTTGTGTGCATCTTTTGCTAGTCCACATATGGCAATCATAAGCCTAGCTTGGATAAACCCCAAATAATACATCCTGACAGCGCAAAAGTACATACTGCGTAATTCTCGTTTGTACTCTGTGCGCTCTCTGCATATGAATCCCAAGTTATCAGTATTCTGGAGAGACATCTCAGGATATACAATCTTCAGAGAGGCTTTGGCAATCGAACAATAGCAGACAAACACAGACAATGCTCTGTGGTTACAGCCAAGAGATGCACGGAGGTAGTCTGATAGAAGATTGCTGCTTACTGCTGAAATATAGTTTTCCAGTCTTGTTTCTTTCTAGACACTTACAAATAAGCTCTATGAAGAGACAGCGGTTCAATACTTTAAAGAAAAGCATATTTTGCTTCAAGCAGCAGAGCAATGACTGAGGAATATTACCTCACTCTATACTGTTAAGAAGAACTAAGTGTATAGTCCTAGAGGCACATACTTTTCCTATCCACCACAAGTTTCTAGAATGCCTACTGCCACAGCATTCAGTATCTTTTGGCTGTAATGGCTACTTCTGGGGAAAGTTTGGCAGACATACAAATGCCTGGTAGTGACCAATTCTGTCTTCATCCCACCTTTAGCCAAAAGCAGAAGGGAATGTTTCCAGAGGTGCTTGAGCAGAGGGTCAGGAATCTCATATTCTAATACTGCATCCTCCAGTGACACGCTCTGAATCCTCAGACCGACCAGTCAGTCACAGAATATACAGTGACTGTCGACTGATTTCTTGCATCAACGCAAGACCTAACAAACCACCTGTAAATTCTTTAAAGTCAGGCTTTCTACAAATGCGAAGTATTTTTCTCAGCAACACTACTGCAGCAGTCCACTCCAACCTTTACTGTTAAACACTTGCAAGTACTACTGATGCTTTAGCATCTGAAAGGAGGAAATAATTTTTTTTTTTCCTAAACCCACGTTCTCATTTTGGAAGTATGGTTATTTTTCTGGGGTACATGCACGTCACTTCCTTGGTAGTTTAGGCATATGCATAATCTTTATTTGGCAGTAAACACTTTGCTTGTGCAAAGCTACATACTCTAATACTTTTCTTCTCACCGTGGCGTCAATCCAGGCCTCTGCTGTAGTCCCACAAGGAGAGCCAGCAGGACATGTTCCCTGGCTGATCTCCCACTCATCCGTTTGCTCTGTTACCCCACTCTCAATTGCCTGCTGTATGTTACAGCACCTGGGTTATTATTTAACCTTTTAATCCACCACAAGTCAAAATTTGTTTGGGGTGGTGAAGCGACAAAAGCATCATCCATAATTGAACTAAAATCAATAATTGTGAAGTTATGAAAAAAGTTCCTTTATTTGTGAAATGCACTTTACTTCAATCACTAGGATACAATGAAGTAGGCACGGAACAGAAAAGACTGACCTCATATTCCTATCCCACAGGAGAGGAAGTCAAGTGAAACAGTAGGACCTGCTCTTTTCTCCAACAACAGGGTGTGGGGAAAAGGTGTGTTTCTTGGTGTGGCAGAAGGCACCACCAACGAGACAACCAAGCCAGGCCTGCCAGAAGCTCCTGGAGAACTGGAGTCGTCATCTTATGGTATGTGAGCACAGGCAGAAAAACAGTCTATGAGAGATTCTTGAATCCAGTGACAGATCTTCTGTTGTCATGCCATTTTTTTTCCCCATGGCTAGAGCCCTCCACCCTACAAACTGGTTCTCATGCATAGCTCAAGGGAGAACAAGGCAAAGGAAAAATGCTGGTCTTGAAGACAGTAACTCGAGAAGGCCCCTCCTGATGTTATAGCTGCACAATTGTTTGCCTTTATCCCATCAATAAAGAATAAGGAAGCAAGAGTCACTTAGAAAAGCAGTGAAGGTGCAACACTCACCCCTTCTCCATCTTGTACTCTTTAAGATCATCAGGACAATTTGCACTACTTTCCAGAGACAGATCTCTGACTCCAGCTCCCACCACCTTTGGTGCACATCTACATTACCATTTCAGGTCATATCCAGGAGTCCATTTACAAGGATCGCACACAAGCTGTGCTTCAGTTCACACCAGGGAACAGGCACAGAGCACACAGACTAGATTGCTTATGAATGAAGATGTACCCCTGGAACATAACTCGTGCTCCAACCACTAGCAGGCATTCAGTCCATGAGACCACGCTAGAACTAGGCTGAAGAAAACTTAAACCTTTCAAAACCTGTAGAGTATGCAAGTTGGGTCTTCAACACCATTTCTTCTCCTATTGGTCCACACTACTCGCATTTAGCAGACATAGCCTTTGCATGCTGAACGCAGAAAGTTACTTTAATTTCCCCAGAATGTATGGATGCCAACACAGACATCTTGGTTGGAGCAGTGCCCCAGTGTTGGCACACCTATACAATCTGATTGTGTTCCTGGTTCCTAATGAGGCCAAACAGAAGGGAGTCACAAGTGCATTAACAAACTAGCGAGATTCCCAGACCGCCTGTGGTTGTGGTTAGTGTAGAGAATCCACTGCCACATTCAGGTCTCAGAAATGTCCCCAGAAGTTTGCTAGACCATTGCTTCTTTCTGGAACAGCTGATTTCACAGGCACAGTAGCATACTGCAGGGCCAGACAGAACTGCTCTAAGTGAAAACACTCTAGGCAGCAGCAATTTTGAAAGCCTGACCCAGTAATGAAAATTCAAGCATCTTGAGTCAGAGACAACTTAGAACCATCATCCTAGGGAACAAAGAGGTGATACACTGTGAAAGTATATGGAATTTGGCCCAGGGGAGTCCATGTAAAAGAACAGGACTCAACACAACAGTCCCCATGACAAACAACATCCCAGAGGACCACTAAAAAGTAAAAACAAGAAACCAACACCAGTAGGATGGGAGAAATCAGCTATTTTTTTTCCATTTCCTCCAAGATGGGAAAAAACCTTCTCTGCTGCAGAATCCCATTGTGGGGGAGACAAAAAAGGCAGATGGTCAGAAAAAGATTCAGCAATACAAGTTCTTCTGAAACATTTCTTCTTTGCAAACAGAGGATTAGCCTTTCCACAAGCTCATCTGCAGGACTTAGAATTACTGGCAAATAGGGGATGATGGGAAATAAAAGTATTTCCAAATACGTGATTTTAAAATGGAAAAATGTCTCTGTTAGCCATAAAGTCCATGCAGTTTCTTCATGCTGTGCATCTGAATGAGCATGGGGAACAGAACAATAGTCATTGAAACATGCCAAATTAATTCCACTCCAGAATTTTGTCTCTGCAAGCAAGAAACTATGTGGGGGATGTTTACAAGTCTTATTTCCTTGATTTTTTGTTGGTTTTGCATTTCCCACAGCAAAAAACAATAGCAGCAGAACTTTATTTTTCAAGTGTCTGAAGAAGGAGAAGAACTAGTCTAGCTTTCTTGTTGTGATAAAGCAGAGTTCAATAGGTGAATAACTGGCATAAATACATGCAAGATGAAGATTTTTACACTTTTCAGGATTCATGGTTACAAGGTATTGGAACAACAGTAAAATTATTTAAAAGCCTGTTTAGATAATGCATCTTTATGTACTGAAATTTAAATTAAATGTAATAGTAAATATTAGTATCTCCCTCTCTCCTTCCCAGTCCTGTAAAATCCACACACAGAGTCCTGGCTTAGAAGCAAGATATATGCTTTGGGTATCCTTCAGCCCATAAGGACCCACAGGATATACGCAGTTTCCTTGTCAGCAATTGTTTTTAAAAGAACTGTGTGATAGACATGTATGCACAACAATTATGGAGTGACTAGGTGTATCACTCCCTCTTGATGTCTGCCACTCACTGGGACGGTAAAACAAGTGAGAATTTTTTCCTGAGAACAACTGTAGTTTTCATTTCAGGGCAAGGAGAGACAGACTTGGTCTAACAAATTGTGACTGTTTCTATGTAGGGTGTTTAGCCTGTCTCAGAACACCAAAGCAGGCCTAAATCACCTTACATCGACATGTAAAAGTCTAGCTTAAAACCTGAGATCCAGATTTAGAGCTCCTGCTCGCTAAGAATACTATGCTGGTCCACAGAGGTACCATACTGGTACTCCAAACTGCTCACAACTTGACTTCTGAGCTAGAATGTCTTCTAGTTATGCTGATTTAACAAGAAAAGCCTAGAAACCAAATTTATGCACATAGTCAACCTCTTCCACTTCTCCCTCTTCATTTCAACCAACCTTATACATGAACTAAGTCTAATCGACAAATTTTGCAAGCATCTGCAGATTTTTTTTCACCCACTTCAGTATCTCTACCTTTGCTACCTCCTACTTAAAGTATACCCCAAACCCACAGTGCTTTCCTTCTAAAAACTCCCTCTCCATGCACAGTCTTTGAAGGTCTCAGAAGACATAACAGCAATTCATCACTTAGTCTCACTACTCTTGAATACAAATCTCCTGCAGGTAGTGAAAGAACCAGGAAGCTTATTTTCCCAAGTACCTACTGGCATCATACCACAAACACTCCCAATGAGCCTTAGGACCACATTATCTAATATATACAACCAAGGAGGGAAATAGACATTTTGTACAAGTCTAGTTTATCTTTAAAAAGTCAACAGAAGAAGTGACCTGAAGTGGTTAAAAAAAGCCAGTGAAATATAAACATTTTTCCCTGCTGCTGAGCAAAGGCAGTGTAAGTTGCTTGGGCTTAGTACAGACTCTTTAGTACAGGCTCTTTATATCTTAACAATGTTCATGTCACTGTTCAGGGGTGGAAATCAGCTGCCATGGATGAACTTTTTTTATGGTACAAGCCCAAATCTAGCTTGGGCCTGTAAACACTGCGAGATTGTGAGCTATATAGTGCATCCATGTATAGATAGCTTTATTCATCCTCCGAGTTTGTTGCCCCCACCCCCCAGCTCTCTTTCAGGTTCATGACTCAGAATGCTAATTGCCCAGTTTTTGTTTAGGGCTGGCTGACTGGCTGTCAAGCCAATTCTATTGCCTATTTGACAAATGAGCTCTTTCGCCTCCCTGCAAAGGCTGTAAGGAAGGTCACGAGGCTGTATGGTGTGCTTTTTTTCTTCTTTACAACAAAGTTTAAAGGGGAGAATTCAAGCCAACTTAGCAAAAAAGAGAAACTAGCCACCAAACCCACAAATCTATCCCAAACTGTTTTTAGCCAGCAGCAAACAGGACTCCTGTAAAATGTGGATTATTTCTTTACATCCTGCATTTTTAATGTGGCCTGGCACACTATCTTTTTATCTTAAAAGATTCTGTGAAGCAGCAAAAGTATATACAAGTTGATGGCTGGGTTATAAAACAACACAGCTGGACATAAAGCCACACAATTCAAGACAGAAGTAAAACAAAGTCTTCCTCACCACCAAATCATTTTGCAGTAGAGGAGTTCTGAAGACCCAAACCTGCAAAAAAACCTTACAAATTTGTTTACACATTATACAATAGCAGCACCAAGTTCAACTTTGATAAAGACTTAGTTCATCGGGACAGCAGCAGTCTTCACAGAATGGCTGAGGTTGGAAGGGACCTCTGGAGGTCATCTGGTCACCTAGACCTGGCTGCCTAGGCGCATGTCCAGACTGCTTTTGAATATCTCCAAAGAGGGAGACTCCACATCATCTCTGGGCAAACTGTGCTAGTGCTCGGTCACCCTCACAGTAAAAAAAAAAGTGTTTCCTGATGTTCAGAGGGAACTTCCTGTGCTTCAGTTTGTGCCCATTGCCTCTGTCACTGGGCACCGCTGAAAACAGCCTGGCTCCATCCTCTTTGCACTCTCCCTTCAAGTATTTATATACGTTAAGATTCCCCTGAGCCTGCTCTTCTCCAGGCTGAACAGTCCTAGCTCTCTCAGCCCTTCCTTGTAGGAGAGATGCTCCAGTCCCTTAATCATCTAGGCAGCCCTTTGCTGGACTCTCCAGTATGTCAGTGTCTCTCTTGTACTGGCAAGCCCAGAACTGGCCAAGGTGGAGCCTCACCAGTGCTGAGTAGAGGGGAAGAATCCCCTCCCTCAACCTGCTGGCGACACCCCTAATACAGCCCAGGACACCGCTAGCCTTCGTTGTTGCAAGGGCACAGTGCTGGCTCATGTTCAACTTGGTGTACACCAGGACCTCCAGGTCCTTCTCTGCAAAGCTGCTTCACTGCCTTACAGTATACCAATACAACAGCCCATAATGCCTAAGGGATATCCAGGCTAGCCTTAGGCAAGAAGCAATCTAGCTAGAGAAGTGCTTTTCAGTTACGTTACAGATCTCTCAAGTCTTAGGCTTCACCTACTTGGCCTTCCCTCCAACTCCCCAGCTGCAGCAAAACAACTCTGTCTGGGATGTAACTGATCTGCCCCTCACTAAGTTGCATGGGGCCTATGAGTATCTGGAACTTGATCTCAGACTGCAGCTTCTGGCCATTGCTTGTCCTCTAGAGAGCTGAGTAAAAGAAAGGTCTCAAATTGGCTTGACACAAGTCCATTTTTCCATAATTCCTGCTACAAAAAATCAAGTTTGTCTGTGCTCAAGAGCTCTGCAGTTCCGCTATACCTATACTACATTTTGGTTGATACAACCACGAACTGATACAGTCCACACTAAGCAGCACAGGTCACAACAGTTAGAGAAGCTGGGGAGAGATGCTCATTTTCAAGGAAAGACCTGTGCTTTAAAACAATAAACAGTATTTTATTTATTAATGTCTATAGAAAAACCTACTACATATGGAGCCTGAGCTAACGCATATTAAACTGCTCTAGGTGGTTTTATTTGCTTGTCTTAAAAACAACATGGCATTTACTCCCACTTTCAGGATCTGATTAAAAATGGTTTAAGATGACTTGATAACAGATGTCCAAATCTCAAGTAAAAACATGAGCTTTGGCTTCTGGCTATTAGCAATTATGAATTGAATGCATTTTTCCTAGGAAGGGGGGGGGATGCTTTCCGATACAGAAAATATGTAAAACCTAACAAACCATTATTCTGCCAGAACACCCTCTAGCTGTAGGACTGGTATATTTTAGACTTCAAACACTAGACTATAGCTGTTTTCCCTTTACCTGCTCATTCATTCTAAAGAGGAATCATTTGTGTTACCTACTGAAACAATACAAAAATATTAAAATCTCTTCTAGAAAGCCACTCCAAAATAAAGTTCTTCTCTGGGGCTTAGACATAGGTATAAGCTCTGTGAGTATGCTCAGAGTATTAAATATAACATGTTTTTACATCTTTGCTGAATGAAAAAAATCACAGCACCTCTTTCCAACCTTATTCAAGCCATCCAACATGAGTATCATATGGTATGTAAATATACATATGTATATATATGAGTGTATACAGTGTGAGTTAATTAATATCCCATTACCATTTGGAATCATAGAATCATAGAATCATAGAATCATAGAATCATAGAATCATAGAATCATAGAATCATAGAATCATAGAATCATAGAATCATAGAATCATAGAATCATAGAATCATTAAGGTTGGAAGAGACCTCCAAGATCATCGAGTCCAACCGTCAACCCAACACCACCATGCCCACTAAACCACGTCCCTAAGCGCCTCATCTACACGTCTTTTAAATACTTCCAGGGATGGGGACTCAACCACTTCCTTGGGCAGCCTCTTCCAATGTTTCACCACTCTTTCAGTGAAGAAATTTTTCCTCACGTCCAATCTAAACCTCCCCTGGCGCAACTTGAGGCCATTTCCTCTTGTCCTATCACTAGTT
>NW_008825098.1:1443980-1444544 GCF_000699105.1 Pygoscelis adeliae
GGCTAAACAACCCCAGTTCCCTCAGCCGCTCCTCATAAGACTTGTTCTCCAGACCCCTCACCAGCCTCGTTGCCCTTCTCTGGACACAAGAATTATCTACACGATAATTATCTACATCCAAGGCACATGCACAGAGCAATGAGAATCTAAGTTAACAACTCACTTCTGAACCAGCAAAATTTGTCTTGAATTTTTACATGGCAAAACTCCAGTGCTTCCAATGTGCTATTTGTTCTGCTGCAAGTGCCAGTTATTATGCCTTAAGTGAACATCAATTTGTAACTTACTCAGTGTTTTTCATTAAAAGAAGAAAAAACATTGTGTAACTGAGTATCACAGCACCATTGTTATCAGCCAGGTTTTATTATTTTCAATCTTTTAAACAAAGAAGAAAAGGAAACTCTGGCTTTAATTTTAGCTGTTGTCTTTTAGTGAGCCAAACTCTTCATCCAGTAACCCAACACATACTGACCTGTTTTGTATATTATGGCTTGAATATTTTATCTTCTTCCCAACTTCTGCAGCAAGCAAACTAAAAATTAGACTCTGGTTCACAACTGTTTT
>NW_008825098.1:1444561-1477303 GCF_000699105.1 Pygoscelis adeliae
CTACCCCCCTTTCTTCCCATTTCCAAGTTGATTTTACCATCTTGCAACAGAGAGCATTCCAGTGGACAGTTTTATTTGCACAAGAAAAACCAACAGTTATGCTGTCTCAGGTTTGGCTTGATTTTCAGGGTTCACTGTGTTTTGGTTTTGGGTTTGTTTTTTGGGGTTTGGGGGGGGTGGTGGTGGTGTTTGTTTTTGTTTAAGAGGAACAGCAATTAGCATGCTATGTTAAGGCAAAGCTGAGGAGGCTTATTTTCAGGAAGCTGCCCTCTGAGACATGTAGGCTCCCTCCCCATTCCTGGGGACACATGCAGCAGAGACACGCTGCCAATACTGCCTTTAGTGGAGTGTTCTAGTATCTGAGCTGCAGTTTGAGCATGCATGGATTGAAATGGTTATTTTATGTGCAAGTGTCAGCCATGATTTCTTGCCAATGCATTCTTGGGAAAGATGCCAAGGATCTTCCTCTAGGTGAGCCGAGCCAAGGTTTTATTTGACAGAGAAGCTTGATTTTGTTTCAGTAGAAACTGTGTGTGGACACATAAAAAGTGCAGCATATTACTATTCCAATATTTCATCAGAAAAAGAGAGAGAAAGAGGAAAAACATGGAGTTTGATGCTATATTCAACTTACCTTTTCATTCCATGCCCACAATCCGATCCCAAGAAATGCTATGCCAAGGAACTAAAGGGGGAAAAAAATATATATATATCAAAGCAGGAACTATAAATTTATGGATTTATTATTTTTTTAAACATACGTATTGACTCATCCTCTCTGTTGGATAATCAATTTTATCAGGACTGTGGGGGCTTACCGAGAGTTTTAAAATATGTATGTAGTTGTTTATTTTACAACTCAACCATTGTAACTGGAAGAATTTAATAACTTGCACAGCTCATTCAGGGATGTTCCACATAGGAATAGTAGGTGCAATAAATGTCATTTTCTCAGCATCAAGCAAGAAAGGTTCTTTTCGAGTTTGTCAGACTCAAAGCAAACTCCACAGTCAAGCAACACATTATTTTACTGTTGTATTACCACCACCTGCACAAACCAACTGTCTCACAGCTCTCTCCCAGTGAAAGTGATTAAAAGAAAGTCCTAAATACACATATACTATCTGTTTTAGCAATGTTGTCCACAGAAACACAGAAAGCTGTTTAAATATAGTATAACCTGTGATTCCTGGGGAAAATAATAAAAATAATACTGGTCTAAAAGAGTAAGAATTTTTAAAAACCCTGAAGCCAACATTTATATAACCTTTCTGATACTGAATGTTTCTGTATTTCTTAAAGGAAGTTACAGTCCCTTTCTCCTCGAAGGGACTCAAAAGCACCAAACTCAAAAGATGGCGTCTTTCCCCCATGATGGAAAAGGGAACAGCACCTATGATTTTGTTATATCCCTGTATCCTCCGTTTCACTGAATTAGAGTGCATCGTTTCTCTCCAAATACTACAGAGTTTCCATACAAAACCCACGCTAAGGATCAGTGAAACAAGCAGAACAGGCAGAATAAGTACTCTGTCTCCCAATATCACCGCTGTGTATTTGGCATGATACAGTACCAATCATGTAGAATGCTTAGAAAACATACAGTAGGTGTCCGAGCACATCTCTAAATGTCCATCTGCCCAACTTTCATCTCTGGTTTTTGAAAATTAAGTGCTGGCTAAAAAGAAAACTATATTCACTCTAGTTTCGAGGCATGTAATGGAATGTTGCTCAAACATCAAACTCTGGTTTTCTTTGTGTTTTCTCCACACTGCAGTGTACAGATTTATTTTGGCGCATAGTATGCTTTCTCTTAAGATCTGTGTAAACAGCTAAATATCCTAATGATTTTTCTTTTGCAAAACAGGACAAAAGTGTTTTTCTGTTGAGAAGTGGGAGGAGGCAGGAATATCTACTTAGAAAGCTTTCCCAGACGTGATTTCAACAGCTTCAAAGCAAGATTCTGTCTTCCTTATATGCACTTTTTTTTTAAGTGGCAATTTCAGCTTTATACTACAAGAATATCTGTAAAGCATAACTCAATATTAAGTGGAACATGCTCACTGCAATACCCTGAAGTTCCCTAACACCCCTTGCATCTCTGACTTTCTCCTCCAAGCGCGCTTTGCCAGCTGAGCAAAGGACCATGCTTACTACGCCCAGCCAGCTCACCCAGAAGCCCATCTATACTAACTGGAAATGAAACTCTCCTTTTTGACTTGAAGTCACGACTGTAAGTTTAAACAATACTACAAGCCAGTATTCTTCAAAGGGAACTGTCGCAGGCTTGGCTGTATTTTAATACAAGATAAATGGAAATTTTTCCTAGATGGAAAAACAGAACTGCTGGTCAAGAAAGTCTTATTTCAGCAGCCTTAATTGTCTATAAAGTACAAGAGATGGCTTTGAGAATGTCAGTACAGCCTCCTGTGATACAACACGTAAGCCAAAAAAGGTTATCTTACCTGTATTGAGACTGCTCTTTTTCTACAGTTATAAAGCTTGCCAGAAGAGTGTATGTAATCCTCCTGACTGCAGTGATTATTGGAAACTTGAGATAAAGCTGTACAAGTTTCCAAATCACTTTCAGACAAATGCAGTTAAGTTCTTTTTTGCAGTAACAGACTCCTTTCCTTCTTTCTTACACAGCCAAGGGCGCCAAGGTTGAAGGAATGAGAGTGAGGGGAAAAAGCTGTATTATAAAAATCCATAAGCTGCATTTGGAAGTGGCAAATTGTTATTTGTAGAGTGGTACAAAATATTATGTTTTGCAAATAGCTTAATATGGTTTTGAACAGAATAAGCATAGAAAACTAGAATGAAAGAATTTGATCAGTGCATACGAATGTAATTTAACAGCCATACACATCAGCTGCAAGTCTGGCTCAGATCCACTAGCTTTATTAAATTTAATCCAGTCAAGTGTCCTGATCCTTCTCCAGAAGTTGAGATTTAAGGGCAAGATTACCTCATGGGTTGCAAAATGTGACTTATAGTAGACTATACGTGTCTCAAGCCAGGCCGAGCTCATCTCAATTTACCGGTTGGGTAACGAGACTGTACTATACTAAGCTGAAGCACCTAAAAAACTGAGATTGTCAAGCTTCTGGCAAGCCTATCAAGAAAAACCAGGAAACTGAGTTCTCAGAGTTTTCAAGAGGATCAAAGAATTACATGCTGCTCAGTCCTCTCCATATCCAAAAACAGAAATCTCTGTCCAGTTGCTTTTTGAGCAGCTGATGAAACAGGAACAGTGAACAAGATCCATTAGGAGAAAAAGGTTCAGGATGGAATCACAAACTCTTTATCACAGGATGCTGTGGAAATCAAAAGCTTAATGGCATTCAGAAAAAAAGATTAGATAAATTCATGGAGGATCCATAGCTATTGAAAAGTGATTTTGATACAGCTTCTGGCTCAGGAAGTTTTTACACTGTTGCTCATTGGGAGATCATAATTGGGAAAAGATCACTGTATGCATGCTTTGTTGCTTAAATGCCTCTTTCCTTGGACAAACTCTGCTTGCATTACTTGAGACAAACTACTGAGCTAGGCAGACCACTGACCTAACCCCCTACAATCATGCCCTAGAAAGGCCCACCCTTGCACAAACACAGCCTGCTATGGGGATGAAGCACACAGGAATGCTCTCAGTAATCCCCACTGGCAGAAGACATGTTCATGAGGAGACTTACACCCCTCACCAGGATTAACTTTGGATTTTCTTGACAATTATGAAAAACTCCTGCATAGCCTAAAAAAAGTTGAAAGTGCTTAGCAAAAATCCCTCTGTACTTTTGCTGTTAGAACCATAAGTAAAACAGGACACGTGTCCTGCTTATCTTGCAGCCCTTCTGCAGATGTCTCCAAGACAGTCTTGTTCTGCTTGCTTGTAATCAGAAAGAAAATCGCTTCACATCTGAAGCACGTGGGGAGAGGGTGAGATGGCATACACATCATCTCAGTCAAGTCTGGAAAATTTCCTTTACATCCATTAAATTATTCCAATGAGTAATAAAAGGGTGGAAGTTTGCCTCATTATCTACAAAACACTCTACAGAGAAAAACAGTCTCAATTCTCCACAGACATCTAGTAAGACCATTTAGCCTGACTATAAATGGTCACCGGATCTGGGGCAGAGCTTGTAAAATCTTGATACTTTTCTTTTTTAAAAAATAATTTGCAGCAGAATATTAAAACATTCCTCTGGAGTATTACAGCCTTACAAAAAAACTTGCATAGTAGTACTTTCTCAGCTATAGGTTTTCTACTCAAACATCAAACAAATGTGTTCAAATTTCTCTTCTGTAAAGATTATGTGTATTTAAGAGTAGAATGTGTAGCAGTACTCGTACTGTTGCCCTACTTGTAAAGTTCACATGCAGTTTTCAGAAGTGGCTTGATTGATAAGTGTTTCAAGCTGCACATATCTTATTCCCAGTCTCACCTGCATGGAGGGAACTGATTCTTTGTTGCTAGGGTTACAGTATCATACAGTACAGCATTTCATTTAAAGGGTGCTGGGGTAAATACAAATGCAAATACTAGAAAAAGTTTGAGAGAGGAGCTTAATTGTAGAGTGATCAGATGTTACTTCACACACTGAATTTTTCATCTCAGCTGACATTCTTAAATAACTTGGCACCAGTTTTCAACCAAAAGTATGACAGCTGCGGGCCAAGCAGTTAAAGGTTGGTTCACGTGCCACATGCATAAACCAGTGTATGTCCACGTGTGGATACATTAGACTTCTGTGAGAAGAAACTATAGTGCAGCCACCTAATTTCACCTTTACCGCGACAATACAAATGCACTAGCAGAAGCATGCAAAATTGTCAGAGTTCAGAACCCGAGCTTCCTCACAAGAGGGTGTTTTTTTTTTTTGAGCCCTGTATTTAGGCAGTGTGAAAACCTCCCACCTGCCCTTGCTTTGAGCTGCCACAAGAACTCTGCGCATGGTATTAGCAAGGAGACTACCAGGATTCCTATGGGCACTTCAGGGTTTCTGACATGGCAATATGTTGTAGGTTATTCACAGAGTGAGATTTCCTTCTGTGTGATTCAAGCTAGCACAGCACGGGAACACAAGGTACAGTATTTTACTGACAAGCACAGCAGTGATTGGGACAACATGAAGTGTAATATTTTACATCCTGAAATATAATCAGGAAAACACAGGACTTCTGAGCTTTGTACATATATAAAGCAGCACTGACAAGTTCCTAACTGACTCTTAAAACCCCAGATGAACAATTTTTCCCTAAGCACTTCCTCTGCAGCACTCTCTGCTCAGACTCACTCAGAAATATTTCAAAGTCAGAATACTCACTGCTTTCTTTAAAGTATTTTATGCCAAACAAGTCTTTTTGCTTTTTAAGCCACAGCAAGAAGGGGCTTAATGTCTGCATCAGAGCACAAAGGACTTTGTTGTTGGTTTTGTTGCTTGCTTGTTTTTAAGTAGCACTGACAGAGAGAGGGCACCAAAACAGAAATTAAAATGAAGTTTCACACAGTTTTCTTCTTCCCTTCGTGCCACTGATGTGGACTCTGCTTTAAATATGTCAGTTAGCATTCTTTCAAACAAAACAAATAGGACATCCTCTCAACTCTTCAGCTTTCGCCTGGAGCAGTATCACAGGGAAGGAAGGTACCAGAAGTCTGCCCTGTTCCTTCTTCCATTCACCCCAGTTCCAGTAACTTTTCCATTCTCAACACAAACTGTTGTAGCATTTCATTTTCATGTGGCTACACATACATGGTGACCATGGAAAAGGCAAACTGCTCAAAGCATACGTACACATTTACATATTTATGCTAATGCTTACACAAAGAATGCATTCTCCTAAAGCCCATTTCTTGTTTGCCTTGAGACATTACCAGCAGGAAAACACCATGTACTACAGTCAGTGAATGAAGATGCTGCGTAGGTGACTAATTACCATTTTGGTTCACAGCAACATTCAGATATAGACTGAATATAGACTAAAAGACGTCAAATCTATTTCCATTTTATGTGCAACTTTGAAAAAACATTAAACTATATTTCACAGATGACTGTCTCAGTAATACCTTTTCCCTCCCGATACAAAACGCACATATGTGGAAGAAAAAACGATCCCAGTTTCCACATATTTTGCTCAGCTGAATCAGACACACGATTGATTTTATAGAATCATCCAAAGTAGAAAAACAGACCCAAGAACACAATGAGAAAAGCTGTCGCTCTATCTTGCAGGACTCTTAGCATGATGGTTTCTAATGAAAAATTAAGTACTTACGACCCCAATTTTCAAAGCAAGGTACTGTGGCTGTTAATGTATCTTTCATTTTCCCCAGTATGGGGTTTTCCATTTTGTCTGACAAGTAAGCAAGATATATATACTCCCTCCCCCCCCAAATGCACAGTCAGTTGCCATTATTTTCTTATTGCCTTCTCCAGTTCTTTAATTGCACAAGCAAGACATCTGCTTTCTGTTACTGTTGCTCTACGTACTTATTTTATTGCTTTCTGGTGGTGCAATTGTAAGCACTGCCAATCAGCTCGGAGCAAGAGTCCCTAAAGACTGAAGTCCCTCTCCTCTTGTCCACAGAAATTGATATACTGGAAAACAGAAAAAAGGAGGATGAATTAGACCCTATTTCCCCTGCTCCAACTTTTGAACAACAACTCCCCTCAAACCTAGATAAAATAAATTTAACTCTTTCCAAGTTCACAATGAGACTCTCTAAACTCAGGTCCTGCTGTCTAAAGAAAATACTTTATTTGGAGCAGATTTTTTTAAAGCATGCAAAAGTTATACATAGCAGCCACTTTGTAAAATTCTTCACTAAAAGCTTTTGGGAGTTTAATGTTTTTGTTTCTATGAGATCTAGCTAATTTCTTAAAATCAGTACCTTTTTCCCCACACAAAAATCAAAGACCTTTAAGGTAAATACCCCGCCACTACCACACAGAAACATTTAAAAAGCCTACAGAGTTGAAGTCACATCATCACCATTCACTGTCACTTTGGTACGCTCATCTCACACAGATCCTATCCCTTCTCTTCTACTCTTCTTTACACTCTCTATTAGTCTTTGTTCCACCATCCCCTCTTTCTCTGCTCTCCCTGAGCCCAAAAGACTATGCGGGAAGACTGAGAAATTCTGCTGCACACACCTCCGCACAGGTCTCTTCACTGCCTTCACTTCTGAACTACATTAAGTACTCCATGTCCCTCTACTTTTCCTATGCAGCCTTGTTCTCTTCATCTATACCATTCCAACTCTGGCTCAGTCCTCTTCGCTGCAGCTTCTCTGCCTGAAGTCAGTTTCTATTTTTAAAACCATCCAAAAATTATGTAAGCAGTGCTGTACCAGTGTATGAAAACAGTATGGGCTTAACACACAACCATAAGCAGCAGAAAAGTGCAAAATGAAAATAAGAGAACTGAAAAAAACCCTGAAACCTGAATTCCACATCCTATATCAGTACGCTAATCATTTCTCTTAGCCAATTCGACAATGCAAAGACCTAAGTCTTCTCACTCTGGCCTGCAAGTAAGAAAAAGTATGAAGGCAAAGAAAGCATGTTCTGCTTCAAGTGGGGTGAAGCAAAGCGTCTGGAAGCAGTATTGCAAATGGGTCATTTTCTATGTCTGTCTTGCTGCCCAGGGCTAGCAGCTTCCTACTCCAGAGAACAGCAAGACCTCCTCCAGCTCTCCTCTTCCTGCCACCACCCCGATCTCATTTGTTCTAAACCACCCTACCTGAGCTTCAGGCTATTTAGGTGCAGCCCCACCGTGACTCTCTCTCATGTGCTTTTTCTGAAGCTACTGTTCCATTAAAAGCAGAAGTTAAAAAAAACAAAACAAAAAACACACACACACACCAAAAAAACCCCACAAAACAAAGCATACCTGACATTCTCATTATGAAACTGATACACAAATGCTCACTTTTTTCAGCTACAAGCAGTGAAGTTGTAACATCCAATTCAGGCATTTGATACAGCAAACAAAGGACCTGAGCTGGTCTTTTTCCTTAGTAACAAATAGGCAATTACATTGCCTACACAATTGATTTAAGTAGCTGAGAACATAAAGAGCCAGAGCCAGGAAACACAAACAGGTAGGCTTGTCAACACAACGCGATACTCTGAATGCTCAGCATTTCCTTTTCTGAAAGCAGTCTCAGCTCCTAGCTGTGCCTGTAGCCTATGGAGAGGGAGTCCCAAAACCTCCTATCCCGGCTACACAAGCTGCTACATCCCAGGCTGCTTCAATGGACTATACTCAGAGATCCATTCTCTTCACTTCGCAGAGAAGCTAACACATGTGGAGGATAAGGGAGGCATGAAAAGATTGAACCAGTCTGGATAGAAAGGCACACTAAGTGAACACCACCAGCTTTACAGACAAACTTGGGCCAAACAGTTTAATCTGGCTCTCTTACTTACAAAAACAAACAAAAACAACCAACCAGCACAGAAAAGAGAGTGAACACAGAGCAAATGGTGAATACACACCCGACCTGCAAGTGCACACAGAACTTTTTCCAGCAAATTCTACAATAGCTTTATTGCCTCCTACCTTCACCAAATCCTCATTCCTGGTTCTTTTTTAGGGGTCCCCCACAGTAAGATGTTCAAAGCCATTTACAAAGAAACTGGTAGCACATATATGAAGAAATCATAGCTTGAAAAGGTAGGAGGTGATTCACCGCAATTTAGTAACGTGCCAGAAGCCGAGCTCAGGTATCCAAAATCCTAACCCTGATATGATGTGACCGTATAGCCTATCACACCTCTCCCCAGATCAAATCCAACTCAGAACTATAAACTCTTAATGGCAAATACACATATATATGGCATATGTTAATATAGAAAATAAATCAACTTCTAATAGTCACTGCACCAAGTGTTGGTGGGATGGAGGGAAGGAGGAGACACAAGAGGGGCTGTGGTAGGTTTATCAAGACTTATTTGACAGCCTAGTAACTCTTCACTTTACAAAGATGCAGCTGAGAGCGTACAGAGACCAGTACTACTTTGTCAACACAAGCAAAAGCATAACCTCAAAAGTCATACAAGCTGTGTGCATGCGTGCCTGTGCATACCTTGGTTTTTTTGGAGAGGTGTGGGGAAAAGAAATAAAGCCAAAACACTAATTAAACAGATATCAAAATTATTTTCCAATACCCACGCACAATTACTATCAGCAATCCAGATGCACAAAGCCAAATTACAAGACACGTTCTGTAAATACTCAACAAAATTGTTTATCATTTTGCACCTTGTAGTCCTTGCAATAGAGGGAATATCTCTAAACACAGTAGTGGTTTTAGCCACTGTCAACCCTCAACATTTCCTGTGTACTATGCTGTAACTGCCCAGAACTAAAAAATTCAGATTATGTATTAAAAATGGTTCTGTGGACCTCTTAGTGCAGCTTCCAGAGGCACCAGAAGGTCTGTGGACCAGAGCTTTGAAAAATTCCATTCCAGACAATAAGGTCATTTATCCCTGTATTTTGTCTTGCACTGCATTGCTTCTTACTAACTCTAGAAGCTACAGTATATGCCCCTGATGTAGGCTACACAAGGTTATTCACAAAATTAAGCCAAATTTTTACTTATGTCAAAATTTATCAATGCTTTATTAGCTATTTTATACCACAAGGTATCTTTCTAATTTCCAATAAAAGTAAAATTTGCAGGAGTTGACATCAATTTGTCATTTCTACAATAACACTACTTGGCAGGGGGCAAAGCAAATAAAACCGTGATTTCAACTTCTTTTCAAACAAAAGTGACATGTAACAAACCAGAGGCAACAAATGGTCACAATGCTATTTACCTGAAGGTTTTATTCCTAGGCAAAAGTTCCACAGTTTGGCAGTGGGAAAAAAAAAAGCAGCTATAAAACAGCTGCTTGTCTAAATGAAACAGACTGCTGACCCTTTGTCTAGTTTCCAGACAGCATCAAAAGCACCTCTATTATTTGTTATTCTCAAAAGAGGCATCGAGGGCTTCACTAAACATGCCAGCAAAATGCTCTTCACCTCTGTAAAGGTGCCCCTTCAAATCACAGTTGCTTAATGTGATATGGCAGTCCGGGGAGGTTTTGCTGCTGACACCTTTGCTGGACTCGTGCTGGAGATATATACAATGCTATCACTCCAATTTAATTTGAGGGTGTTAAACTTGTTTTAAGAATAAATGCATTGAAGAAACAAAACTATATTGTAAGATTTCCAGTTCACTACAACAGAGCCTATTTTTCTCATATAATTTCAGCTTGACCAACAGTATGAGCAATATCACCTAGATCATATAAATGCTCATTTGCTAAGTGCAAACTTTTATTCCCAATTTTATTGCCACTTTAGTTTACAGAAATAACGTAGTTCATAGTTCCTGATGAGTCCATTACCTTTGCCTAGTGTTCGCTTCTCTGGTTTGCACAAACACTAATAGCTGATCCCTCCTGTCGACACATATCAGGAAAACAAGGATCAGAAAATTTCTTTGAGGGATGTGGAAATGTAGTTGTAGTACATACAGATGGCTCCCTAAGAGAAAAGCTATAAAAAGCAAATGATGCTGCCTCACTAAAATCCTTCTGCTGTGCTCTTGCAGTCAGTCAGTCTTTGCCTACCACTCTTCCAGGATGAAGGTGGTGTTCTGCTATGGTGAAGATGACTTGCAGGAGAGAGTGCACGTGTCAACCAGATAATCTCTTTTTCTCCCTTACCCATAAAAGCAGAGCAGCTGCTTCTAAGATCCCACCTTATTTACATGTAGATAGTCATTACCAAGGAAGACAGTACCTCAAGACCATTTTTAAGAAAGCCTTGGAAACGCTAGAATGACCTTAAAAAGAAAGTCTTCACGTCACACCTCAGTTTCCAAACAGGATCCCACGTAAAAACCAAACAAACAAAACCCCCAAAAAACCCCAACAACAAACACCACAAAAAAACCCACCTAACAACCATGCATAGAGAACTGGATTTGGTCTGACCTTCTGCATTCACCCATAATTTTAATGTAGTCCAGTCACTGCAACTCCTCCTTACGTAGTAAAAGTATTTTCTTACTTTCTGCTCAGCCCCAGAAGGGTTTCAAGGCACAAGGTATATGAGCAGCACAAAGCAGCCATTTAATCATAAAAATATGAATGTTGGGTAAGTTTCCATGCCCAGCTGGACACTGTTACAAAAAAGAAGAAAAGAAAGCACTTAGTTTTTACAACTGAGTGCCAGCAGTAAAACTGATTTAAACAGCTTTAGCTGTTTCCCATGGAACAGTCGCCCTACACAGAATGTCAAAAGGGACCTCTGCAATCCACAAACTCAACTCCAGCCTTCCAGGCAACACGCACTACATTTGGCTTGGTCAACTGGAAGATAACATGACTATGGAGAATTCTGCCTTTAAGAGTCCCACAAGATCTTGATAGAAGAGTGTTGCTTTGGGCACATTACACAATAGCAATGTGTTAGGGCACAAACGGAATAAAGCAGACCTCTATCAGACCGAGTGGCTCAGAAAGCCTCCTGCCCACCCCTGATAGCAGACTTCTCATCACCAATATTAAAGTCAAGGACAGAAGGAGATCAAGTAATGGGTGTTCTAACAAACCTGTGACGGAAACAAAGGCAAAAGCACAAAAAAAGGAAATTTTCTCAACATTGCTTAAAAGGCTTCATCTTCTAAAGGAGTAACTCCACACTACGCACAACAGTTTATTCTAATGATGCATTTATACAGCAAAGAAGGTGCATCTCAGCTGCTAACCAGAGATGATTAATTCCTGCTAAAAACACCAGTGTAAAGAAGGTATCCTGGTAGAGCGGGGGTAAAAACTTGAGCCTAAGTGTAAAAGAGAAAGTGTGCCGCATTGAACTGCTAAACCAAGTTCGACACCTCCCTGCCTGCACTGCAATTGAATCCAAGCTAGCAGAGAAAATAAACATTTTGCTTCAGTTTTACCCAAAGGCAATGGTGTCAGAATTTCACTTTCCAGCCAGTAACCATGACAAACACACAGGCAACAGGAGAGGAGACAACTTGAAAGGCAATGGCATGCTCTCCCAGAGAAGGATTCGGAATGGAAACCCGCTCTTAATATAGCTTCTCCAGCTTTCAGCCTGCTTTTGTTTAAGAGCAAGTATATTTGGAAGCCACTTCTAAACTCTCAAGAAGTAAATGCAAACAAAAAAACCCTAAAAAATTAATTGACCAAGGGAAAGCAATATCAAACATCTTTTTCCTGTTTCTCAGTAACTTTATCTAGTGACCTCTTTTTGAAACAACTGAAGCTATTTGTATCTCGACTAACATGCCCAGGAAAATCCAGAATGCTCTGCTTGCCTTCTCTTCCACTTCAAACACTTCAGCCTGGGAAAATTTCCCATTAACCTGTGCTGTAGTTATCCACTACAAGGACCCAAGAAACCCTTTAGAGCATGAATTAGTTTCCTTTAATTGTATCTGCATACTTTTAGATATTTCTTCATTTGAGCTGAAACATCAGGAGACAAGAAGAGACCTTTAAATTTGGTCCTCCCCTGCTGCACAAACACTGCAATTAATCCTGCACTGGGCTACCCAGAGAAAGAGTTAGAGAAAAGGTCTTCAGCAATACACAACTGTACAAACTGTCACCACGACTGCAGAGCTATCAGCAAGAATCCTTCACTAGTACCTCATGTCCTTTCCTTCACATAGTGAAGAAAGGTGACCACAAACAAACTGGAACAGTAGGAGGGCTGAACATATGGGACATACAGATGGAATGGAATTTAACAATCTAAACACAGGATCATATACTTAAGGACTAAGAAAATATCTGCTATAAGCTGAAAATTTATTCACTGGAAACACAACAGAAGACAGCCTTGAAATTGTATGCATCAGTCTGCGAGATAGCAAGTTGATGGAATATGCAGAAAGGCAAAATAAGATTTTGTGACATTTAATAAGATGTTCTCAGAAAGAAAGAATGTAATTGCTTTCTATAAGTTTCCCCTCAATTCCATATCTCTACAAAGGTCTAAAATGGACAGCACCACTAGTATGGCTGTAGCCCGCTAAATGATTGCAGGCTCTTCTTTCAAATGTCACATCAACACTGGCAGTGTCCAACCGTACGACTTATAGCACGCATTATAACTCCTGTATGAGACCCCGCTGTGCCCCATCAATACTCAGCAATGAAACCGGGTTCTCAGGATTTTTGTCTGTGGTCCCATGACACTTAATATGCAGGTGAGCCTCTTAGCATAAAACTGCAGGTTCATTAACTATACTTCAACCTAAACAATGCTAGGGAGACGAGGCATCCCAATGAGTATACACTTGAATCCAAACACACAAACAGAAGCATACAAGATGACACCCCTAACTTTTTAGGGTGTTAGGGGTTTTTTTTATTAGGAAGCATGTCTTCAACAGCTCCTTATGTGACTGTTAAACTTAAGTCTCCCTGATAGATCACCTGTCTTGAGTCATAAAAACAGCAGGTGCAGGGTTTTCTAGGATCAGGCCTAGAATTGCTTTGCCCTGAACAGAGTCACTCTCACCAATAGTCTTTCATTTGAACCTTCACTTGACCATCTGTAGTCAGCCCTTCCCACCTCCCTGAAAGCACAACACACTGTGTTTCCAGTTTCAGGTGGGGTTCCTCAGTGTGTGCCATTTAGATGCGTCTCCATAAAAATCACAAATTAATTCCACGACATTCGGTACAGTGCTGACCCCTATTCACACAGAAGGCATGAAAGGAGCCCAGTGTAATGTAACCGCATTCCCGGCGCTGCGCGCTATTCTAGCTGCACTCACATGACCTCTGCTTGGTTTCTGTCACTGCCAAATGGGCAGAGAACAAACAAGTGCAGGGTGGCACATCAGATCCTCTCTCTTGATGCACCGAATCAAGCAATTATACTCTACAGCAGTCACCCTCAGGGCATTAAAAAGAGAGAGAAAGGGGAACAGTGTGCGTCAAGACCGAGAGACATCACCAATAGGTTTTTGTCTTTCCTTCAGTTAATACAGTAATTAGCACTACCAGCTCTTGCCTCAGGCTGAGCAGAAGGAAAAGCTATGTACATGTTGAAGCGATATGCCCCAAATTAAGGAAAGGGGTTGCTTCCCTGCCCTGCCATTCCAGTCAATATATATGATGTTTATATAACAATGCAGGACAACAAATCTATCCCATAGCTTTCTACATTGTCAGTGTAGTCTATCACCGACATGTTCGGTGCTCCTACTCTTGCCTCTCCTACACAACTCCTGACAAGACGTGGATCTCTGAGGATGTGCTACAGGAACTTAGAAGACCCATTTGGTTAAATGAGCCCCTGCACTCTCAACCAACATAATCACATATATGCACAAACAAAGAGCTTCTGATCAGCCATGAGGTAGTGTGGAGGCTGGAGCTGTGAAAGAAGCAGCAGAAGGAGAAAGCCCACACTCCACAATGTTTCCAGTGACTAAGAGAGATTGGTTTTGGCTGCTGGCTGAGCCAACTGTCTGTCCCCATAAGACGCTGCATCTATTATCAATCTAGAGGTATAAAATAGAACTGAATTATTTTTTTTAATGTTGGAAAAAATTAGGAAAAAATTAGGAATCATTAGTTTTCCAGGCAGAGGATGTACAACAATCAGGATATACAAACATACTAAACTGTAGCACAATTATCTCCAATTTCCCTTTTGACTTTAATGGTAGCTGAGAACTACTGGAAGCTTTTGAAAATTCTCCCCATAATTATTACTAATGTCCATAGTACCTGACTTAAGAGAACCAATTTATTACCATATATGTAAACTGAGAAGTGGAAAAAAACCAAAAACATAACTGTAAACTGGCAAGCTTTCCTTAATTCAGACGCCATCCATGTGTATCACAAAATCAGTAGGCTAAAAATAGTACCACTGTATTTGAAGCCACCTGCTGCATCTCCTCTTTAAAAACCATTTTTATTTTAGAAATCCAAATTTTTGTGAGAATACCTACCAGCCGTACCAGATCTTCTGCTTTGTCACTTTAAAATGCAAGCAAACAGTTTTGCAACTGAAATTGTTTCACCTCTCCATTTGAGAATAGCTACCTGTATTTTTGTATTCTCTCATGGAGTGCATCAGTCCAGTTTACTTTTTTAAATGGTTATTCCCCTTGCAAAATTAAGGCATCTTACAGATCACAATTTTCCTGGAGAAAAAAGGATGTATCATGTCTACAGATTCCCTTCTTTTCACCAGTTCAAGGATTCCCCCAGTTCTTGGCTTCCAGGAAATATGAAATAATTAGATCCAATGTGGGTCATAAGAAAATACTCATATATGCTTGTTAAATACATCTCTTTCTTTGTCAACAATTTCACTGATCAGTGTAACACATCCTGAAACAGAGACCCTGGTGCTCTTCCTACTTCTGCAAAAAAAAAAAAAAAACAACAAAACAGTGCATGTTCAGGATGTCCAGGTCTTTACTACACACTGCCATAAGAACCAGCAATAACTGTAGGAGCAAAACCACAGACCCTAAGCTCCCCGATAGCTCGTCCCATACACTGGAGCAAACAATAAAGAGAAAGGGCTTTGGTTTTTTTTGCTACTTCACTATATTTCTATGCAGCCTTTCCGTAAGTCAGGGCTGAAAACACTGGAAGTTTGCACCAAAGTAAGAGGACAGCTACTCTATGGGTCAATCTCAACTGACAGAAGCAATACAACTAAGAGCTCAGCTTAAGCTCTGGCATATACTTTCTACTTAATTCACTCTTCCAAATCCCATCACCAAGGGCTTTTCAAGTAATCCAGCCATCCCGTTACTCCAGATATATACAAGAAATGCAATAATACAGATAATAAAATCATCACACATATATGTATGTATATACTAGAACTTTGTACAAAATATCCACACATTCTAAGTTAATGAGAAGTATTAGTAAATGCAAAATCAGAACTTTGGTACATTTTGTAGGAATAAGATTTTTCAATATTGATCAGAATATTTCTCTGGCTCTAAAAGACAAAAATATAATCAGTCACTAACAAAAAGTACTTCCTGTACCTCAGACTCTGCTCCCCCCCCCCTTTCCCTTTTTTCCTTTCTTTTCTTTAGAGTGTGTAGCTCTGAGTTCTTCCTAATATTTACACTGCAGTTAAACTCACAAATTGGGATTTTTCTTCCATCTTTCAATGAACTTGAAAATTGCCCATCTGAAGAAGTCCCCTTGGAATGACACTAAACTACTGCAACCAATCAACTAAGCAATCAATGCCTTCCTGACTTTATATGCAGTACAGTTCATCTCATGGTTTAGAAATACATTACTTTTTAAAAAATGCATCCTTGTTGTGCCACAATTTTTGCTTTTAGATTTCTACCCTGAATTTGCACATTAGAAACTTTTCATTCATTATTAAAAGAATAAAAATCTAGTAACATTTGTCATGTTATCAAACCCAATACAGTTTAACCAGTAGTCCCTCATCTATCCCTTCCATGCCTTTAAGAAAGGGCACTGAGGAACACCTTACAACCACACTATATAAATTGTTACCATTCAAATTGTAGAAAGACAGCTATTTTTAATACTTTTGAATAAGGCTACCGCTATTCATTTTGCATAGAAAAAAATTCCTTATAGAAGTAAAATTTTTTCACCCCAAGAGCCAACATCAACTGGGTGGTTCTACTGAAAAAGTGTCAAGAAAATGTTTATACAGAAGCAACCTCATGTCCCCGTCACCTCTCCATTTACACGAGAGCAAGAGTTTTGCCAGAAGCATGTGTACGAGCTCAAAGTCACCAACGTTTTTATACAAGTCAAATTATCCCTGATCTACTTTTCAGTGACTGCTCTTTGAACAAGCTGTGGGTCACGCAGCACAGATAAACTCATTTCCATTGACATTTCCTAGCAATTGCTCAATTCCATTCCACAAAAAGCAGGCTGCAACTTGGACGATAATTAATAAGAATCAAGAAGTGTTTACTGAATTAGCAAGGGGAATTCTTCACTGAATTAGCACTGAATGGAGTACATCCTTACATCAAATTACAAAAAATAGGATACACTTCAGTGAAATTGTATAGTAGGTTTTTTTTAAATACCATAAATTTTTCCACAAGGAGGGATTAAGAGCAATAGATTGGTGTCATTGGGGTGGGGAGGGGTGGGAAGAGCTTATGCTAATCAGATCTTTTACTATATTTTAGAAATCATAGAAAAACACCTAACAAGTGCAATATTTCTCCTGAAAAGTTATTTAAAGTGTAACACCTAACACTTAGAATAAAGCAATAATATATAATGAAATATATATTATCACTGAAATTACTAACTCTGACAAGCCCTCTTACAAAGTGACAGCTAAGGTTCTGATAAAACTGATGTGAAAGACAAAACCACTATAAGACAAGGAGTACAGTATCTAATCGATTTATGTTTGGCTGAATGAAGAACAGAAATAAAAATAAGCCTATTTTGCGTTCCCATGTTCCATTTAACATTTAGAATGCCTTACACCATATTCAAAAGTATTATCTATTGGTATTAATGTGTAAGCTTTTTCATTATTAAAATTTTATCCATCTACCAAATTCAGCTAACTGGGGATTAGGCCAATAAATTGTAAACATATTTCCCTTCAAAATAAGAGGAGCACAAGCAACTTGGCACTTGCAACAAGTTTAAACAACATGAGAAAAAATAAACTTCGAGCTAGGATTTACAGAAGAAGAAATTAATCATAAGTAGAGAATTTATTTAACACAAAGGAGCACAGTCAGTTCTGTTGGGTTTATTTTCTTTTTATGGTCAAAGACATCCAGGACCAAGGCTGTAGCTTTTTCTGTTTGAGAGTTGTTGTTTCCAAACATTTGTTTTAATTTGCACTGTGGTATGAAACACAGAAGATGGCAACTACATAAGGACAAGAGACTGCTGTTGAAATTCCAGGGGAGCTATAGTAACTGTGGCCATCTGTACTTGTATTCTGCACCCAAGCTACTACACCTCGCACACAATCCAGGAGCTCCTTTCACTTTGGATTGTGTGTCACAACCTACCTCAGTCCCAAAGCACCGAGCTAGGGGGGAACAGCTGTCTATAGAGAAGGGCTTTGAAGTTTCTCCAATTTAGATGCTCTCGTGCCTTTAATTGGGAGAGGGCTGATGGGCAAAATGCATTTTGTTTTGATGTATAGATGAGGATTTTCTATTTTTATCTAAAGACCACCTAACACATTACAAAGTGAGAGCTACTCAGTTTTACATGTGCAAAGATGCGTGCAGTTAAACGTCATCTTCTGTACAGTGCTTATACTGTTCATAAAAAAGTGTAGGAGTTCACTACCATTAAACAAACAAATGCTTAAAACTACACGCATACTGTTTAAATCCTTATTATGTCAAAGAAACTTGAAACAACTTTAGAAGATGAAATCACCAAAAAGAGGATTACAACATATGGAAACTGTTGCATGCTTAGCAAAATTGAACATTGGCAGCAGTGCAATGCTACAGTTGCTGATAAAAAGCCTTGGGCCTGAAGTACAAGGTACTGTTTTCTTGACCTTACACTGACCTCACAATAAGAACAACTGCAAAAACATATATAAACCTTTTTTCTTTTTTAGCAGTAGTAACCCAAATCAGGAATTTTTATTACTGTTTCCTAAGGTCGTGAACTTTTAATGACATACTAGACTGCCACATAGTGTCAATAATCTGCTGATTAAAGGTCTCTCGAGTCCTACAGACACGATAGACCATGACAGCTTAATGATCCCCTTATTATAATCTGGTGTAAGATACTTCTACAAATTAACATTTTTTCATTCCAAATTAGTCTTCAAATTTATTAAGAAGTTTAGAAACAAGACCAAAAGACCTGAAGCCACACATTAGATGATGAACTGAAAGAACAGAGATGACAGCATCACTACCATGAAGTCGACGAGAAGCCTGACCTTCAGCATACATGTCGCAAGTTGACTATCAAGAGTGCCTGGGAAGTAGCAGCCCACAATGAGTGCTGACTGACCAGGCAATGAGACAGCAGCTACAACACCCGAGTTCTCGCCATGGTTTTGCCCCTGACCTGCAACAAGACCCCTGCACAGGTCACGTCCCTTCTGCGCCTCAGTTTTTCCTATCATCTTTTGTCTTGTCTAAATAGACTGAATTCTTCAGGACAAGGCCTGTCTCAAAGCTGACAGTTGAGTACAACACCATCCCTATTGTTAAGGCAAAAAAAAAAAAAAAAAGAGAAGAGTAGTTTCTCAGGCTCAGCAAGGGTAAAAGCGTTGATGAAACACTGGTTTCTTATTGTTCAATTAAACAAGACTGGATTTGGGGTTTTACGACAGATTATTGCTGGTTCACTTCCACTTTCACATACTGAGTGTACAAGAAAGAAAACAGCATGTGAAAAAGCATTTAGCAAAGGTTTCATTTTAGCAATACTGCGAACACTCATTTGGTTTTAGCCATACACTATTACAACAGGCTACAAATCCACTGTTTGATAGATTTTAAGAAGTCTAAAAGATAATACTGAAGGAGGGAAAAGGGAGCTAAATGCAGCTGTAATGGAGTGGCACTGTTGTCATATGATAAAAAGATTTAGGACAAACCCAGAGGAGACACAAGAGAAATGCAGAGGCCCATCTTTTCTAGTGGCCTGTCTTAAATGCCACTAGAAAATAAACCTAACACCAGCCTTATCAACCACTCACACCTGACAAACTTTCATCAGCATCAGGACATTAAAGACTGTTTTGATACCTTTTAGTCACAGCAGACAGCTATACTTTAAAAGATGCAACTATCTTGTCTGACAAAGCCAGACATGGGTTTTTTTTTCCTTAATAAAAGCCTGAGAGTCAAAGGACAGGGAAAAGAAAAACAAAGCAAAGAACATAAAAAACAGGATAGAGGGGGTTCATGTGACTTGTGCTGTCTAGCTCCTTTTCTCCTTGCCTGTCCTCATTATAGTGCATTTGGGATCAACACAATTAAGTCTAATAATGCCACAGAGGATCCTAAGAGAGCAAGGGCACTAAGCTTGTTTGCTACAAGCTGCATGTCCCTGCCCTTGCCTGAGTAATCTGAAGTGGTGACTAGACTGCAAACTGCCCCTTGTAATATTTTTGCCACCCTCAGGCATCACAGATTAAAAAAACAGGGAAGTCCAAGCTGGTAGGAGCTGAGATCACAGATGGAACCCAGACAAGTCAGTGAAAAGAAACCAGCAACAATGTGGAAATGAAAGAAAAGAAACCCCAAAAATTGTGCAGAAGCTCCTGTTAACATTTCTCTCTGTGGCAGTACTAGCTACCCGTTATCTTGTTTGCTCCAGATTTCCTCGTGTTTTGCATGTCCACCCAGTTCTCAGAAGAGGAGAAATCCCACTATGAAATGAGGCTTGGAACAAAATCCCTGTCCTGGGACAGCAGTTTTCTTCCATTTCATTTCCACTGTAGATTGCATTCACTGCATCAGATTATTTTAAAAACAAACAAAAAACCCAACAAACAAGAACAGAAACTTGTTCCAATGTGCCTTTAGGCAGCAACTAGCTTTAATCTGCTCCTCCACAAAAACCAAAAAACCATTTAATGACCATCCCATGCCCTGCAACGTGTCGTCCTATTAATTTACTGTTCAGTGACAAAATGCTCATTCTTTAATGTTCTCTGACAATATTAGCAATGAAGACTGCAAAACAGATCTACCTAGAGTTTTCCGTATGAATTATCAACTTTAAGCAGCTACTACTAATTTAATATCATTTTAACTGAATATTTGCTGTGCAGTCCCAATGGTTACTGTGTTTAAAGGATAATTTCAAATTAGAATGTTCTTGGTCTCTTATGTTGAGGGCTGGGGTTTTTTGTTTGGGTAGGGTTTTTGTTTTATTTATTAAGAAAAAAGTAAGTTACACTTCCAAAACATTGACTCTGCTCATTCAAACACTTTTACTGCTTCCCATAGATTGTCAGTAATGACAAGACATCAAAGTAAGTTTTACATCAAAATTGGCAGGGTAGTTAAAGCATATCAGACACATGAAATAACACTCAATAATTTTGAAACGCTTGAAAGCTTCAGAAGATAGTGTCTCCTTAAATATTCTTATATTTTTTTTCTTTACAGTCCTTTAAAGCATTTTTGGGAATCAGTAGGTAAAGGAAAAAGAGAAAGGGATTTTAAGCTTCTGCCGCTGGTTTTCAGCTTATAGAGTAGACCACAGTCAAAACACAGGCTCCTGATGACCAGCTCTATTATGTTTGCTGTGTACCAAGGCATACCTCTGCCAAGTCTTGCTCCACTTGAAAAAGCAAGAGCATAACCATCTATTCAGATATTTATCAAATTTCCAAAATCAATAATGGCTCTGAAGCAAAACAAATAATGAACAGCAGCTTCTTTTCCTCCTTTCAGAGGAGGACAAACCTAACTAGAAAAAAAACACTGACAGCTGCTGTCTTTCTATTCTTTATAAAATAAAACCTGACAGATGTTAGGAAGGCTATTCTTACTTTTTCATGCCCCAAGACTGCACTTCCATTGTGCACTTTAGGTGTTCTTACAAGACAACCGCTGCATTTTGATCAAAAAGTTTCCCTGAGGACACAGACACTGCAGCTGCGCAATGTGCAATTGAAACTATTTTCATCAATGTCAACATACAAAGTAAAATTCCTATTCTTACAGCAATATCCACCCACAAGGTTCTCTCGTACCTGTTCCAGGCCCCATTACCTCCAGCAAGACTAGTCTTGAACATTTTGCAGGAATTTGAAATAAGACACTCGTAATCAAGTTTGGGGAAAGTAGTTTTAGTGAATCTACTAGGACAACAGTGGCAATGAGGAGAACAAGCTAATTAAGCAAGGAATTACCAATACCTCACTGCCAAAATGGAAGGACGTGACAAGTAAGTTTCCAGATGCTTGTGCTATGTATCATTCAGTATTTTTGTTAAAAAGCAGGATAAAGGAAAACAGCACATTTATTAAGTTTTCCTATGGTGGTTAGAATAAGACCAAGTTTAACAGAGTACAGAGATCTAGACAGAATGAAATCATCCATTCAACACAGACAATGTACAAGGAGCTACTCGAAAGCTGACACAGTCAAGTGCAGAAGTGCAGTGCAGAGAATGACCAAGCACGTGACAATTCCTCACAGAAAAGGATCTAATACAGCATTACTCAAATGGCTGATGCTTGTTAAGACTCTCATTGCAAGTAAATTCTGCCCAGACTTCAAGGGCCCAGATATATATACACACACACATATAGCACTTACACATTTCTCAGGAGGATCCCCCACTTCCCATGGTTTTCCTCACTCCAGGACAGCAACAGCAAAGCGCTGCTGCAATTTCAGCCACAATAACTATGTGCCTCTCTGGCAAATTCGGAGTCACACACTACTTCCTTACTGAGAGGGCATAATTAAAAAAAAGAAAGATTAAAAATAATAAGTGTGGTGAATTGTAAGCTGAATGAGTCAACAATAAAAAGCTACTACACAAAAGCCACAAGCTTCATACAGGAGCTTAAAAATGAAGCAATATAGCTTGCAAAATACAGAGAGTAATCATTACATTATTTAGTCCCTGTAAGGCTTAGCTGGGTGTTACATCTAGTTTTAGGCACTTACCTTCTACAGAGACATGGATCATTGAGAGTATCTAAGAAAGCAAAGAAATTATTGCCAGCCTAAAAAGAACGAACAGGCTTAGGATCTTTCTCTATAAACACAAAGGACAGCAAACTGGTAATAGCCTTTAACCGTTGCATAAAGAAGAAGGAATAACCTGTAGTCTGTGTTCACAACACAAACAGCAATAGGCTGATATTTAATCAAGGAGGATTCAGACGAGATATCAAGTAAAGCTTTCTAATAGGAGGACAGTAAAACACTTCAGCTTCTCTGATTAGTCCCTGTCCTATTGCTTTCCTGAGGCCAAAAACAAACCGAGTACTTCAGCCTTGCCGGTATGATCCACTACTAAGTTGCCTCCCTATTCAGCAACAGACCCATGTTTTCACTGAACTTTCTTTTGCTACTGGTATACTTGTAGAAGCCCTTCTGGCTAACCTTTATGTCCCTAGCTAGTTTGCACCGCAGTTAGGCTTTGGCCTTCTTGATAGCATCCCTAGTGCCCAAAGGATGCTTTTATGCACCTTCTCTCTTGCCTGTCCTTGCTTTTCTTTCTCCTACGCTCTCTTTTTACATATGAGTTCATTAAAACTCCTTGCTTAGCTAAACATCCCTTCCCCTGAAATTCTCGGTCCTCCTGCACAGTGGGATGATTTGTTCCCGACCTCTCAATAAGCTTTCTTTAAAGATCTCAATCAAATCAAACTATTAGCAGTTTTCTGTTATCAAGTATCAACAAAAGATTAAGAGAAGTTGATACGGCTTCAAAATCTTTTTTGCACCTTTCTGAGATTCAAGTGACAAGTTACAAGATGGGGTTAAAAATTCTATAAAGGCAAATACTGGAAAAACAACTTGTAAGGATAAGTTATAACCAAAGCTACTATAGAGCAACTTACAAGCTGTCATTGTAATTAGTTTGCCATCTCTCACCCCGTCTCCCATGCCCTTCAATGAATACGCATTCTTTGCTTTTGAGCTGAAAGCTTTTTTTCTTGTGGCAAGAACAAGTTGAATGTATTAAAAGGTTTTGTGAACGAGATAAAACAGTGCAAACTGAAGAGACTAATGCAAGACCCCAAATTTAGCAGTATACACTAAGGATAATAATCCTTTACACCTCAACACTCTCAGTATTATTGTTTAAGGTTGCATATTTTTTCCTCACTATAAAAGACTCAATAGATTTTTACCATGCTGCAAATGATCACTTCGAGAAATCTGATGATCCTACTTTCATCCCCAGGTTGGAAAGGGACCTAAGTTCACTCCTCCAAACTAGCATCTTCCTGACGATGTAAGTGCCTCTGTCCTCCAACTGTGACAGACAAATAAGGATCATGGGCACTGAAGGCCTAAAATTGTTGAATAGATTTTCATGGTGTGTAAATCACATCCCAACTACCTGCCATTTATAAGCTTTCTCATGAATCTTGTACCTTCCACACAATACAATGGTCTAGAATGAAGAAATATTAGTGCAGTTTGTCCTGTAGTAGCGGAGATTTATTTTTTTTTTTAAAGATCTGACTCCTACCGCTAAAAAGAGACAAAGAAGCTGCACCAATTGGAGAAATCTGAGAGAATATGCTATTGCAAAATGTTGGCAGTTGTCACACTCATCACCATAATATCCACATAGTAAACTAACTCTCTTCAGCCATTCCCCCAAAAAGGATCAACAGAATATAGTCTCAATTTTTAAGGACCACATAAGGTAAAATCTAATGGTAACATTTGTGTATTTGCAACATATCATTGCTTTATCCCCTAATTCCTTTCTTTTGCATGCAGTCTCCACTTCATTAGGAAAGTTACATTACAAAAAGTCACATTTAAATTACCAGAAAGAAATAAAAGATAACTTGCAAACACAACAGATGCCTGCTACAGTTACATTTATAACAGAATTATCAGGATTTTCCCCTCACTTGAATGAAAAAGACAATTTATAAAGAAAAAAAATTTCATAGCGTGGTCCAAGGGCAAAGCAAAACAGGTTGAAAAAAATGCAAGAATAAGAAGTGTTGAAGAATTTCTGTGATACTAAGCAATTAAATATATATATGTGTGTATATGTACATATATATGTATATAAATACACATACAGATGTATGCATTATTCTTGCATAGGTCAGGTTATTCCAACATTCATTAATGAGAATTCACAACGGTCTCTGAATAGTGGGAATAATAACAGCTCCTTTCCAGACAGGATTTAATGCTCAAGAACCTTTTAAGAGTAAGGAGTGACATCTTCCCACACTACTCCAGAAAAGGAAACAGAAACTTCCATCGGTTTGCACTTTATCTAACTCCTATTCTTCACGCAAGAAACAAACACATCTCCATCTGCTCAGCAGCAATGTCAGTGGGGTTTCCTACCTATTGAGAAAGAGACTGGCATTCTGTTCCTTCAGGTCACCACCATGCAACTCCTTTTGATTAACAAGGAGCAATACTACTTGAAGCCTTAAAGCCTTTCCTCAGGTCTCAGTACTAGAAAATGAAAATCATCAAAACAGAGAGGCATCAACTCTTGGAGGTGTTTTACAGACCTCATAATAATTATGCTTTTCACAAAAGCTCTAGCTACTTGTTATTGTTAGCTCTAGCTAACTTGTTATTCATTACTTGAGATTCTCAGTTTTGCTTGGCTCGTTAGTTTTCATAGGCAAAGAAAAAGATAAAAATTAGTAGTCCAAAATTCTCACACTATTAGCTTAAATTATGACTAAAAATCAAGTCTCATATTTTGGAGCCTTGGTATTTTTCAAGGCTTGCACTGGCAAGGTCAGAAATCACCTTGCTGTGACTATATTTTATCACTCTATCTCTCTGGGGAGCTGATGGTTTTATTAACAGATAAGAAAGCAATCTTGTTATGACTGAGCTCAATCTTCTCTTGAACTTGTATAGCACATCTTAAGAAGGGCAAACAATTGCCAGCATAAGTAATGCCTGTCTCAGCATCACAAAGCTCTTTACAGGACATGTATAGGACATGTACAATAACTAAATAATTAATAAGCATGTAATTAATATGTGTAACATATTAAGCAACAAGGGAAGATACACAATTTCCATTTTGTGTTAAAAGGTCATTGACACGAAAGCTGTAAGAGCAGAGAGCTCATGTCTAGAAGTTCTGGGAAGAGGTTCCTGGTTGCTGGATCCCTAGTGATCCTATTGCACTCCCAGGTCTTGCAGCGGGGTCTGTAAACTGACTCGGAAAAGTAACAATGATTTCTGCTGATCAGAGGTGTTCTACTCCTAGCCACGGGTCTCTCAAAGCAAATAATACAAATCACAATGCGTGACACTTAAGACACTGAACAGGCAAATAATCCAACAGTAATTTGGGAATTCTTTAGGGTGAAAAAACAAGTGTCCAACTATTTCCCAAAACAGACAAGTCAACGAGCATTTTTTTTATATATATACTATGTGCCTTTGCAACTTGATTTATATACATATACAAACAGAACTTAAGCAAGTTACAGAATGACCAACTGATCAAATACAGAACAAAATACATCTCATTCCTAAATGGGCTTCATAAGATGCACACCAAAAAAAAGGACTATGAGATTTTAATGTAAGATTTGTGTACTCATTTGTCCAAGCATGAGCCAGATCTCCATATAAAAGAAGGACAAGACCAAGAACACTGGAGTAATTTTAATAGGCTGAAATGAAGTAGGACATGGAAAAAAGATCAGGAGCAGCTCTCCATTGTAAAGGGATGCAGTTATTTATACCATTGGTTTAGAAATATTGATTTTGATCATCTTGGAATACTGCTGAACAGATGTTCAATAAAAACCCATCAGTCCTGACAATAAATTGGGGAGGGGGGGGAAAAAAAACCACACAACACTAAAAACCAGGAAAAAAAGTCATACAAAATAATTTAGGCCCAAGATTGAAATCTCACTGCCTTTCCACAGAATACAATTTTTAATCTTTGAGTATGTATGTTAAACACCCACTATTGGTCACACCGCTTTTAGCAGATGCTAACAAAAACAAGCAAGACAACAAACCACATTGAGCACTAGGGGCGAGGAAAGAAGTCAGGAGTTGAAAACAGTGAATGTTTTCCCCTAAAAATAAATAAAAAATAAAAATTAGACACCTTTTTGGTAAACTTTAAGAAATTGGCATTTCTTAATTAATAGATTCTCAGTAAGTTGGTTGATCTTAGAAAGGGAAGTTTTCCTTAATTTATTATTATTGAAATGGTTTAATTTGGTAACCTACAAAGGTTACCAAAGAGCCTCTTCCCCCCCACCCCAAAACCCCAGAATACTTTTCCCATCTGTGCTTTTACAGGTGGATGCACAGTTTCCGGGATCCTTGCCTGGACAGATAACAGCCCCGGCAAGCAGAAGCCTTTGATCAGCTTCCAGCTGACTGCTCAAGAGGATTTGTTTAGGGCTCATGCTGTTGTAAAACAGCATGAAAGTTACTCTGTGCATAGGGTCACATGAGAGAGACTCCTTTTCAGAGAGTAATGACCTGGCTAACACAAGCTCCCTCTACTACTTAGCAGTCCCGAGCGGCTCTTGCTATGAGGAACTTTCTTGTAACTTACTCAAGTAAAATTGTCAAGGGCCAGACTGACTCATCTACCACTGAGAAGAAAGTGCGGTGTCCCAAAGGAACTCAATATTAGTACTTCTCCAGCTGAGAAACTGTAGCGGCATTTACTGAAGTACTTTTGCTGCTGTATTTCCTATAATTACTCCTTCAAACCCTAATCTGTTTTGATTGGTATAGGTCCATGGCTAGCAAGGAAGCTATCAATGCTTCCTTTGAGGAAAGCAGGGATACAGCTTCACACAAAGAGGCCTTTAAATAAGAAGCACACTTTGCAGACGAATTGGCCGGTGCTCAATATATGCTTCTATTTTTGGTTAGCATCGCTTAAAATACTGTGTTAGCAGAATTCTGTCCCTCCCCACTTTAACATCTCCTTAATCTTGGCCAGCCTACTTAAAACCACCTGTATCTGAATCCCTGCCCTGCATATTACCTTCACTAGAAAAAGCAGAAATCAGCATGAACACGACACAAGTAACAAGCTAGAAAAAAGCTTCTCTCTGTCCCTTCCCACTAAGATGAGGCCAGTCAAGGAGCAACCTGTGGCTTTCATGGAGCTGGCAAATTGCCCTTTGGACACAGAAAGCAGATGGGTTATCAGCTACTGGATACTGAAAGGCTTAGACTTAGAGAGGGAAGAAAGGACATTGTTTCTTAAATCCACTCCTGAAAATCCTCAACAAAAGACAACTGTCCTTGCTAGCAGGCAGTTCATCTTGATGTCGGATCAATCAGGGCCACTGCTGGTTCAAAGGCTGCTACACTGATGCCCCAGAAGTAGTTGTCCAGTTCATTCCCAGTCCTAAAAACTCTCTTCCAGCAATCCGCACAACTTCCCAGTCCACTCAAGAGTCATGCAAGCAACAGCCAAGATGACAGCTGAAGAAATGGGGGTAAAATCTTGGATGAAAGCCAGCAGTTCCCAGAAAACAGATCTTAATTCTGTACTCCATTCCTCCAAAGCAGACTACAGGGCAACATGCAATAACCAGTTTCTTCGGGGAATGTTAATCCCTTCGGACAGAGATTGGGAGGAGTAAAACACAGGGGGTCCGTGGAGGTAAAGAAAATAACCCTGAAAGAGGCAGATGTAAGGGAGAGGTGACATTTTCAGCTTTATTTCACTTGATTGGACAGAAGCACAGATCAGTTGGGCCTTTTGTCAAGAGCAAGGGAAGACTAGAGATGACAAGGCAAGTGAAAAAAATAACCTAGACTAAAGAACAAATTCACCCAAGAGTTTATGTGAGGCTAAACTAGATCCCTGTACTATTTATGAAACAGAAGAAGACTTAAATGACAGGTTACTTATGAGTAATTATCACAGCTATTATAAAAAGATTTGTTAAGAGAATTTTGGCTGTTATATAATTATCCTATGGGTCACCATCTGTCTTTAAGTCTCCATAAAATTAAACATATGTTGTTTTCACCAACTGCTGTAGTAGGTTCACATTCTCATCCTGCTTACGTGCTGCAACATAAGAAGTCTATTCATATCATTGGGAATATGTCAGAACCAAATACCAAGTAGTGCTCTGCTAGCAGTTTCTTTTGAAAGCCAGGACACTTCCTCCTGTGTTCAACTAAACTCAAGGGTGTAGACCTCTCGCTAACTCATCATATATAGCTTTGCCCGTTGCTTTGTTGCAGCTTTCCTTTGGCAACAGAGTTATGATCTGAAGTATTAAGGGATGCTTCAGTTATTCTTAGCTTTTTTTCCTTTTTCTCCCTCTCTCTCTTTTTCAAGTTCTGGAAGAGGACGACTCAGAACTTTAACTGCTCAAAAAGTTCCTGTCTATAAAACAAGATCCTCTGCAGCAGGCTCCTACTCCATCCCTTTGGGCAAGGTGTTACTAATGAGAACTCCCCACACTGCTCACAGTCAAAGGTATATATTCATTTTCCTCCCAATAAATATTGCAGATGTGGGCCAAAGGGTCTCAGAATTATTAGAGAGGAAGGTGGAGGGGATAACACATTTAGCACCTTACTTCCTCTGTATTCTTGCCAGCAGGTCAGCAAAAGTTTGAAGATTACTGTTTGAGTGGTGGTACAAGAATTGTCACACAAAAATGCCATCTTTTAGCCCACTGGTGGGGGATGGTACAGGACCAAGATTTTGCACAATTCAATTTATCCCTACCCCCCCCAAAAAAAAAAAAAAAAATCCAGTTTTAAGTAGTCACAAATTGTGCTGTTTACATATGCCTTGCTATTTTGGGATATCAGCGTAAAAAAACAAGCCAAAACAAAATTAGTGGTTGAATCAAGGAACTGCATGGAACAGCTGGCTGAACTCTCCAGAAGCAAAACCATATACAATATAAACATGAAATAGAATCCTTTACCCATACCTGCATGTAGTTTTCAACTCAAGAAACAAAGACTATGTATCAAAACATCAAGTTAATAGTGTTGCTGACAAGTGAAAGTTCAAACGAAACCACATTTTAATCAAATAAAGACAGACCTTTGCACCAAGTCTATGTTTATATTTCATTTTTTCCTATAAGTGCAGGAGAGTTGATACAATTTGTCATAGCCACTAGGACCGTTACAACACAATTAGCTGAAGCGGGCTGTCCCTCTTTCTAAGTGCTTACAGAAGGAGCAATAACCTCAGAAATTGTACAACCAAAGTAATCAGATTTGATTTTTTAAAAAACTGCAGAATGACCATTTTTTGAAGCGATGATTGGCAATTAAAAAACTGCCAGATGTAAAATAATCTTAATTAAAAATTGAATAAAAAGTTGATTGGGCACTATACTCGAATCATTACCATGTTAGAACTGATGACAAGTCCTCCAAATTTAAGCCTCATAGAAAATTGGCTATAAGCCTTTAAACAAAAATGTGCAGTGCAATGCACCAAAATTATATAAGTGAGAAGAAACAACAGTAACTTGATTCCAACACTGGACCCTTTAGGCAAGAGTTACAAAATGTGTCTTACACAGAGCCACACATGCTAACCAGTACTGGGCAAAATTATCATCACAAGCCACCAGCTTCAGGTCTGAGAATTACACAGCACTTATTTTGTGTAGCCACATACATGATTAATAAGTATTTTTAAAAGTACCATTCCACTCAGTTGGGAAGGAAGGACACAGTGTGCGTGGCAACAGCACCCAGCCTGTTTTTGTTCTGCAGGAACAAAAGGAATTACAAGTGCGCAACCCAAGGGCGGAGCAGGAGCTGCCTGGGCGCTGAGCCTGCAGCGGGTGGGTAAGCAAGGCACACTCAGGCTATCTGTGGTGTGTTCCATCCAACACTGATCAACTCAAAACACTATAGTTTCTGTTACTGGCACCAGGTGGCATAAGACCACGCAGTTCTCACCTCACCTTTCCAGCTGCAGTCCAGCAAGTCTTGCTGTGTCAAATACAGAGCTGGGTGGCAAAGGGAGCTACAGAGTGGCTCTTTTATCCTCCCCTGCCTCCAAGCCGTGGAGATGTGTTCCTTCATGGCAATCCACAGACATCAGCCCAATTAAATCAGTCTGGGCTCAACACTGGGACACTTGGCCCCAAGAAACCCTTTATTTTATTTTATTTTATGGCATTGGGCACCCCGGAAGGGACCAACTGATCAGTCTGCTATCAGGAAATCTACCCTAAGAGATGCTTCTGGCAATCTCCATGAATTCTCTCTCTTCCCAGATCCAGATAAGCTTGTAACTGTTTTGCATTTCACCACTCCAAGAATGAGTAAAGAGGAAGGCAGGAGTTGTGGAAGAAGTTTTTCAAATCCTCTCCAACCTTCAGTGTCCCCCGGTTAGAGCTCTTCAATATCTAACGGCAAAGTAACCAGGCAGGGTTCCATCATCCAAACTGATTATATAGTAAGTGTTTATGATTCTATCAATAGTACTGTGGCTGGGGGGCAGTGGGAATAGCTGTACATCCAGTGCACCCAGCAAACTGCTTCACAGTGTTACATCTTAAGAACTCAGATATAAAGTAGACATTTACAATACTGTAACCTAAAGGGCTAAAATAATTCCACTTGCCAATGAGCTGCCTACTTCCAAGGAAAAAACCCTCCACACCCAAACCCCTAGAGACAAGATAGATCATCTGCAAACTGACACTTTTTTCAAACACCTTTGCTATTAATGCTAAGTTTCCCCATGTTAATCCCTTTCTGAAAATGCATCATTTCTAAGATATTTTAAGTTAACCTCCCCTTTGGTTACCAGCTGAATTAAGAACCACAGCAGTAGGCACACCATCTGGAGCAACAGCCATCTCTACTGAGGGTATAACATGCAGCATAAAACCATTTGAAGAAGTTTTTCAACTAATGAATGATCATTGTAAACTTGCTGAACTTCAGTTTTTCAAATCACATTCCTTGTAGGCTTCATCCTCAGTTACAATCACACTGAATTCCCATAAAGCAAAGCCTCTGGAACAGAAATTGTTGTGTCAGGAGGGGAATTCAGGAACACCTATTCCCCTGCCTCTTGCTGCTGCCTCTCCCCAACCACAGTCATCGCGGTATAGCAAAGCAGCGGCAGCGTGGTCAGGGGACTGCCAGCTTGGGGCAGCTTCCTTCACGGCGATAAGGAAACAGATGCTGCATGACCTTTGTATAAAAAGCTCAATCTTCAGTGCCGATACATACACTCTTAACTTGATCAATAAGCACAGGACTGGAGCACAGCAATACTGCCAATGTATGAATAAAATCATCTCAAGTAAGTGAATACCAGGGAACAATACTTAGATTCAGCAACAAATCCATTGTTAGAAAAAGATTATTTCTTTACCACTAGCTGCTATAAATGTATTTTGATCAGCACCTGTTTGTTGATCTTCAGATGGCTTTGCTTCCCTACAGATTATTAAAGAAGGTGGAAAACAATTTCTTTGAAAAACAACCCAAGAAAAAATTACAGCATCAAGTCTCAGCTCTTGTGAAAGGTTTTAAAAGCATTCACCTAAATTTACTATTATGCCATCATGTAAAATAGGCTTTCAATAGCCTCAGTGCCAGTACTGCCACAAAAAAGCAACTTCTAGCAGACTCAGAAGTACAGCTTCTGGGAGAAAATATTCAGATAAGGAGGTCTCACTCCAGCTGATTAGAACAACCCAGTCACTATAAAAGCAAGAGTACTGGCCTTTTCACATGCAGATAGCTCTGCTGCTCTTGCAATGAAAAAAGTTCCACCACATCACTCTTCCCAGCAGTGCCACTTCTTTCCTTGAGGTCTGCCCAAAAGCATGAGCGGCTAAGAGTGGTTAGCAAGAGTGACAGGAGAGCTTTGCAGGTAAAGAAAAGTACACCTAACCATATCTGAAGAGGAACTCAAGATCATGGATGAACTAGCAACAAAAGAACCTTTGCAACAAGAAGTTTTCCATCTGCTGCTTCAAGAGCATAGGGTCATATTTCATTCCAAGTCCTTGCAGGAAGAGCACATCCTTAAGAACAAG
>NW_008825098.1:1477413-1508576 GCF_000699105.1 Pygoscelis adeliae
GAAGCCGATCAAGGAAGCGCTGGAAGGGAGTGACTCGTGAGTGAGTACAGACAAACATCAACCACCCTACGCTCTAAGTACAGTCAGAAAAGAAAGATTGTACATATCATCAGTAGGTTTGGGTGCCCTTGTGCCATTCAAAGAGCTAATAAAAGTGAAAGAGCTGTGCACCAGCTATGTAGAGTTTCTCCTGGCAATATTCATGCATCCAATTCATGTACTACATACTTTATCAGAACAGATGATAAGGTAAACATTGGTACTGCTCAAGAACCAGCATTAACCTTCCAAGTCACTAGCAGACAACCACATTGCCACACTTAGCTGTCAAAAACTGTGCCAGCTAAACACCATATGGGTGTATCTATATCTCCAAGCCCATCTCCTATTTGCTTCTTTCAGGGTGTGTGATCTCACATTTTGTATGAAAATGCAGGGCAGGTTATTCTCAACTACTACATCAATTTCTTTCTTACTATTACAAAGCTATCATTCATCATTAAGGGTAGTGAGACACTAGAACAGGTTGCCCAGGGAAGCTGTGGATGCCCCATCATTGGAAGATGTCCCTGCTCATGGCAGGGAGGGGTGGACTAGATGATCTTCAAAGGTCTCTTCCAACCCAAACCATTCTATGATTCTATGATCATGACATGTCAATAATGTCATCTACACTGCAGTAAATTCAAAACACCTCTCTTCCCTGCAGTGCTGCTAAGGATAATGTGGTATAGAGGTAGGAGGACATTCCTGCCCTATCCCATTCAGTATACATGCACTAGTCACTGTGCAAGCAAAAGAAAAAGAAAAATCAAGTAGTAATGCAAACCTAAAAAAAATTCCCCAGAAATTTCAGGTCAAAATAACCCAAACCACACATTACTCTGCAGGTCACTCACTCAACTCTATTTCTAAGGTATAAAGTAAAAATGCGGGTCACATTTGAAAAAAGCTCAAAGCAGGTTGCAAAACAATGCTGAAGCACAGAGATTTACATGGTATGAGGAACTGCTGATCTACCAAAATGAAACAAGCAACAAAATGAAAGCTCATTGTATAATTATACTAATATACAGCAATTTACTCAAGAGAAAAAAGGATTAGGTAGTCCTGCAGCAAGTAACTTGCATTAAATGGAGAGAAAAAAACCAACTGAGGACAAGCAGGAACTACAGGTAGCTAAAAAGCAACTGAAGCAAAATAGATTTGGTACTCCCATTAAAAACCACAATCTTCAATAAACTTGTCAAACATCCACCAATTATCACATCTGCATGCAAAAGAAGCCTTTTTAAGTTTCTACCATTTCAAATTCATTGCATTTAGCTTGCAAGCAGAAAACTGTGACAACGCAGAGCAGCTCCACTACGTTCTCTTACGGTTGATCCTGATTTTCCTTTCAAAGGTCACATACGTGCCCATACCGATGTCCTCTCTGGGCAGGGTTTAGTCTGTGGTCATGCAAATAATTTTTAATCAACAACAGATCTTAAGCCTCAGATCTTCCCTCCATTGCTCATTCCTATTCCACCCTGGGACAGAGGCTGCCTCTTCCTCAAGGCACTAGCACTACTCTTTCTTTAGCTGTTCTCTAAACTGGAACTATGAATTATGTAGTTTTTAAAGGAAACAAAACAAGACATAAAAACAAAGAAAGTTTATGTATGTTTGCAACCTATATCATTTCACCATTTCAGTTTAGAGAGCTGTCAAACCAACATTTATGCCAGTACAATTAACAGTGTCGCCTACCAGCAGATGGTGAATCTGCCACCAAGACAGCCAGTCACTTCATATTACACCTAGCTGAAACTCACTGAAATTTTTCTGAAAGTAAGGATGGTCCTCAAAACAAACTAAGCATCATTAAAGGGGGCAGGATTTTCTGTTTTGCTCTGCAAGGAGTTACTGAATGTAACTGGAAGCACCAGAAAAAACAGTATTACTATACGAAGATTTGCAACTTAAGAGCCCTAATAACAAAGTGCTTTGAATTAAAGCAGCAGACATGTCATTCACACCTCATTGCTGTCTTGTGGATCTATTCTGCAGTGACTAGAACATAGTTGACTGATCCAGATGCAACACTTAAGCATTTATTTTGCGCACACAGCACTCAGCATAATAAAGTTTTGATCAACAGATCACAGTCATCAGTGCTGAAGAAAACAAAGAGAACCAGCGCACTTGAGAGAGTTCTTATTTTCTGCTTCTCATACCACCACCTCATCTCAAAGCCCTTCAACACCCTAGAGAGAACCCCACTGAGGAAAGCCATCTTTTCCAGTAGACACTGCCACATGCAATCCACTCCATGCCATGGGACCCCCACTAACACTACAACTATTGCGAGAATACATTCCCACATCATCAGTGCCAGTTTTCATCAACCTGGGACAGCAGCAGTCACTGCTTGACATTGCTCTTTTAGCTGGCCACCGGTTTCATTTCCTCAGAGTGGCTGGTTTCCAAAACCTTGAAGAAAAGCTAATTTCAGCAGTGGTGAAAAATCTTAACAGACTTCAGAAACTCCCTGTGATTATGCTACAATACCCTTTTCCACATTTCTAAGTGTCAAACTGGCTTCTCCATGGTCTCTATGGATGCAGGCCAGGAATACAGCCTGGAGAAGTCCATTTTGGTTCTCTTTATCAAGCTACAGTAGGTAACAAACAGAAGGAAAAGCAAAGGGAAATCATCCTGCAATATAACCACCAAGGTGGAATGACATTTGGAGTGACTGCTTCTTTATGTACACATCTGCCCCTTCCTAATCAGAGATGTAGCCCAGATCTTCAGATGAACTTATTTAAAAAAAAAAGTGGATAAAATTTCCTATGTTCATGTCATTAAATACGTAACAAAAAGCATAGTAAAATTAAATCCAACTGTAACCTTCATGTAAGTGTGAAGTACCCTAATGCTGCAACAGAGCTGCTCTGAGATTTACACTGCACTGTAGAAGAGCTAGGATGACTAACACACAAGGACAACTTCTCTACAGGTTTTTGGCTTTTATTATGAGAATTGATTCGAATAACAATAACCAGATGCTCTAGTTATGTAATGAACTCTCCACGTGTATTTTCTGCAACAGTTGAGATCTTGCCCTAATTTAGTTGTTCCACAGCAGAGAGTGCCTTTACTTTGCATTCATGTACACAATCAAATATTGCTTTACACAAGCACCGCAAATACACCGCACTTCAGAGTTTTTATACTTGCATACAAATGCGCTGAGAACAGCAATGGATACGCATGGCACGTATTATTAAGAAAACCCACACTAAGTAAGTGAAACAAAAGAAATAAAGTATTAAAGATCCAACAGATGGGAATGCTTAATTCAGAGACAGAAATTACAGCCCTATTTGCAATTGTCACTTCGGTCATCACAACCTCCTTCTACCTTCTCTCAAAAAGCGACTAGGAGAAAGGCAACAGAGGCAAGCACTGGGTTTGGGGAGGGGAGGGCACTGAGCATTTTAAAAGAAAACAGCTTGTAACTAATGTACCTACGGAACAGAGACTTTTGTTGTTGACATGGCATGCTGCAAAATTTGCCATGGTCACTGCTCATGGGCTTTAACTTAATCCCAGCTGGAATAGCAAGAAAGATCCTCCCTGCCAGATACTTGGCCTCTCCATTTTTGCAGTTTTAATTGATGCATCTGTGGGTGTTAATAACTGAATAGTCAAGGCACAGAGTTCTCCCCAATACTCTCCCACAGTCAGTGGGGGAACAACAAGCTAACCAGCAGCTTCTCATGAATGGTTTGTTCATTCCCATGCTGAGTATTTGTTATGCAAAGGGACAGTTCAGCAATAGCTAACTAGCTTGGGCCATGTAATCTAGATATTTTACTACTTCAAGAGATCTATGACACAGAGATCTATTTTTCTCTCCCTCTTTCCAGTCCTTAGAGTTGAAAAACTACTTTAGACGTCTTAACTGTGTGAGAACTAGGGGCTTATGTTTTGTATCGAAACCTGAAGTTGTTTGCCTACTATTGAGTCTAGCTGATGAGAAAACCTTATTTGATGTGCACAAAGTCAGCTAACAAGATCAACAGTTCCACTGGCGCACAGCTCTTGCAAGAGGTCAAGATCAGATCAAGTACAGCTGTTTTTACAAGATCCTGAATCAGTTACTTGGAGAGATTCTAAAAATAATGCTTGCGTCTTCAAATTTGGTTTCAATTTGACCATGTTCACTGGTAACCAGTGAAGAGATGTACTGGCATAATGTAGTCTCAATTCAGAAAAGTTAGTATGTGAAGAGCTCAAAGACTCATAACATCTTTCATTACTAGCAGTCAGCCATCTTTTTGATCAAGTACAAGTAGGAACAGGTGCTCGTGAACAGCAGCAGATGGTGGTATTGAACATCCAGAGCAATGTCAGTTACCTATTTTCTTTCCACTAGGTAAAACCACTTGATAAGTCACATGACCACCTGGGGAGACCACTATCCAATTCATTTGCAGAACTAACCACGCAGAATCTGAACCTCCCCTTAACCCCAAAAAGAGCTTTTTCTTAAGAAAAATCATAATTTCCTTTCCTTCATAAAATATGCTCTGTCTTGGGAATCCACCAGAAAGGAGAGTGTAAATGTGGCGCTTAGGGACATGGTTTAGTGGTGGACTTGGCAGTGTTAGATTTACAGTTGGACTCGATGATCTTAAAAGTCCTTTCCAACCTAAATGATTCTATGAATCTATGACAACCTTGGGTACTTTGTAAGGCAGTATGAAAACGACTGCATTGCCACTTCCCCAACACTGATTAGGAAAAATTGGTGAATAAAACTTAGGAATGTGTAGAAGTGTCCCAAATGACATATAGTAGTGGTCTGAACTTCACAAGGTCACACATGAACATTGATGCATGCCATATGTCCTTGCAACAGGGAACTTCCACAGATCTATGACTGTACTTGCTCAGAGCTGGACCGAAAGCTCTGCGGTTCACCACCTTCATACTCTGCACAACTGTAATAACCAGTAATAGCTGAGACAGCAGCCACAAAAGAGCAACTCCCCCTCTTGGCAGAGCTCAAAAGAGCTCTCTCCAGCCTCCAGCAGCAGCCCAGCATCACAGATTTGTGGCTTTATGATCTAGAAGGCCTTGCCGCTACCAGGTGGATGCACTTCTAGACTATTGGAGATGTACTTTGTTAGGTCTTCACTCTGCTTCACTCTCCCCTTTACCCCCAGTTCTTGCACTGAAGGCACAGTCTTACTTTCAAAACTTCACGTTTTTATTTAAAAACCAACCAAACAAGACCCCCACACTTCAGCAAGACTTTCAAAGTCTTATATGTGCCCTCACTGCAGTTTATTACCAAAAGGTATTTAGCCTTTTGAGAGTTATAACCCTTCAGGAAGACAGTAAGCATGCATTATATCCATATTACTGGCAAATATGGACAAATAATTAGCTCTGCAAGCAATAGCAAACGAGCCAAGCTCCCATCCCTAGCACATCCCCTTATTTTGCTCACCTTTCTACAAGGCTCATGATCATACTGTTAGCTACCTGTCCTTCTTTCACGAAAGGGCTGAATGAAGTGGTGCAAAATAAAGCTCTGGCAGGGAATCATGGAGCTACATGGATTTATCTCGTCCTGCCACTATTCCCTTCTCAATGCACTGTGTGGACTAAGAGAAAAGGAAAATTATCAGAACATCTACCAAGACCTGAAACAACAGCAAGAAAGAAATGAACTATCAAATTGTGAAGATGCAAACAAGCTACTCGTCTCCTTAAGCACCTGGACACACACAGGGGCAGGATCACCCACCCACAGCAAGCCACAGCCCCAGAGCCATACAAACCACAGCTTGCAGCACACAACTCAGACATCAGTGATGTATGTACTCAAGAGACTGACACCACATGCTACACGCTCAGTTCAAGCAGTTCAGAACTGACAGAATAAGTCACAAATTACAAGAGATACAACTTTAAGTTACCTTCACCGTCGATGACTGGTCACTACACGACAGGTTTTGAAGCCAGTGTAGAAAGACCGAAGGGGAACTGTGCAGCGCCTTCAAAGCTAAGAACTCATTCCTCTTTGTCACACACTACCAAAAGCTCACAGATGCGCCTTATTCTTTCTCCTCCAATTTGGTCAGTATTCTCAAAACTCAACATCACTCCCCCCACCATTCTCATTAGTTAACCAGCCAGTTCAACCAGTGAGCCAGTTTCTGTTGAGTTTTCTTTCACCACTCAGTAAGATTCAGCATTACCAATCCCAAAACCATTCCCACCATCACAGCTTCAAAATTAACACTGCAACAATTACACCTATTTCTTTTAACGCTGCAACAATAAACATTGGGCTAAAATGTAAAAAAAAAAAAAAAAAACCACACAAAAAAAACCACAGCAGCATGATAAATTGAAGACAATTTTTATATTTAAAAAAGGTTTCCCACTCCCCTCTCGTCCTACTCCACTAACATAAATACCATTTCCTGAAGTTCACTCTAACCCCAAACCCTGCATTATTGTTTCCATTCCAGATAATTCAAAATAAAACACTTTTAGAAATATGCATCTGCACAGTGCTCAGCACAGATGACAGAAACAATCATTTATTAGTTACCCATTCAGTTTCTTTGAGTACGCCTTGAATGGGAGCATATATACTAGTTTTACTAGATGAGCTATTACAACACAAAGACTCCTACTGAAAAAAATATAAATACAGTGAGGAGTTGCACAGCAGTGTGAAACACACCCTTGTGCTATTTTGGTTAATAAAGATGTTATTGAAGACTCCAGCTCCTTTCCCTTTAAAGCCTTCCACCTACAAAAGAACAAAGCTTCAGACAGGCAGCAGTCTCCATACAATAGCTGTTCTCTACTATACCAGGGCATTTGTTTCCTAGGAAACAAGCAAAACAGACAAAAAGTATCCAGTATGCTAAATATGCAAATAAACTAGGTCACACCAGTCATATTTCACTCAATGGAGCAAAGAATCCACAACTCATTATATTTTGGAGTACAGGATTAGTTTTTCAGTAACTGCTCAGAACTAAGCGATCTTTACTTTTCCACAGGCACCTCTGAAGTATGCTGCTTTTTAGGAACAAATGCAAGATCAGCAAGGAAGAGCTTTACTTACAGCATTAAAATACATGTTGTTTTAATGCCAAAAAAAATATTCTTTATGCAAGTGTATTCTAACTAGCCAGCTCTCTGCATAGCCTACCAAATTCTGAGCAAAGCATTGCCAACTGCAAGTCACACCAAACCAAAGCCTATTATCCCAGTCCAAAACCTTACCAAGTTCTAGGCAAGTTTCCACTGTGCTTGTCTATAGCCCATAAGAGAGCTCCAGTCTTAGAGTAATTTGCTTCTTAACACACAGACCAGGCCAAGCCTCACTACACCAGGAAGTAGAGGGAAAAGAACAAAAGCAAACTACCCTTTTGAATAATACTTTTCAATGTCCTGAAGGTAATGTATCAGCAGTTGTTTCCCAAGCTCCCATGCAAAAACGGAGAGGGTCCAGGGAAGGGTGAGCAGGTCAGTCTCAAAACAAAACAAACATAAAAAAAACCACCAAAACCCCAACAGTTGTATGCCCCATTCTTTCTTTAAAAGCCCCCCAATTCCCACTTGCTTCCAGGTAATTCTTATTTCAGAGAAGAAAACCAAGCTGCACAAGCACAACAGAATATTGTTAGTAACTTGCTCTTCATTATTACACTTGGAATGACATTTCAGGAATACGCTTTGTCAGAAGGAGAAGCACAATTATTTATATTATTACAGCACCTGCACTAGTACCCACAGGAAACATGGTTTGGGTTGACTGCACTAGCCTAAGTGTCACAAAAATCAAAATCTCATTATTAGCCTGTTTGAAAGCATGGCAATCACCTAGCACAGTATTAAATGAACAAAGCACGTTATGTTGTGAAAGGGCCATGCCAGCAAGCTTAAAAACTGTCAGCTGAATCATACCAGTATCAGTTCACAGAATAATGAATTCTACACTGTAGCTATGCACTCCCTCTCTGACACTGAGCTACTGCTAAAAGAGTCTCTTCAGCTCGTATTAGACAGGGAGCTGTAACGAAAGTGTGCTGGTCATAACTGAGGGTGGAAAAACTATTGCCTGGAAGAAAAAAAAAACAAACCCAATGCTATTTATATTGCTTCTACAGCCTTTGCAAATCACAGTGTGACAGTAGGCAATTACAGTCTACCAAGTACTTCAGGTACTGTTCCTGTTTGCTGATTTTCTAGCCTGCAGAAGAGACTAGCACAAACATCAAAGGTGCCCTCATGAACTCTTGACATCTGTTTTGTTAGTTATGGTATTAAATAGGAAGAGGATGCAGATATGCTGCTCAGTCCTCTTCCTCACCTTTAAAGGATAACACAAACAAAGGTATGCCAGAAGTTCAGGGAAATGTTATTTATTTAATCAGCCAGGGAAGGACAGGGAGGAGCTTTACACAAAAGCCCATCTTCTGAACCCACAACAAAGTCAAGCAACAGCGGTTCACAAAAATGCATTCAAGGATGATACAATTTCAGAACCAAAAAAGAAGTGAGCACCATCAGCTGACAGGAATGGCGCAACTGCTGCAATTAAATTATCAGTCCTCAGCAACCTTTTTGGATATCTCACCACACCCTGAACTCTTTCTACCAAAATATTCTTGGGCTGATCAGAATTAAGCAGAACTTTACATTCCTTCACATCACCACAAGTTGCAAATCAGCGCACAGAATACTTCTCATTCTCTCCATGGAGAAGAGGAGAGGTTTACTGTTTAAAAAAAAAAAAAAAAAAAAAGGAAGAGTCAACACGCTGTTACAACAGCAACTCTTCAGAAGAGCAGCCAACAAAGAAAGATCAACTTACTCAATCCAAGCACCAGTTGGCAAGTTCACGTCACAGACCTGCTATTGTTTGTACCAGCTGGGGTGGGGGTACCAGGAAAGAGCTACCCACGGCTACAGAAGTACCACGCCACTACCCCTCAGCAGGGACGCTGCATGGACACTTGCTTTCCCACTCATCCTGCTGTATGTGACATGGAAATACAGGATGCCAGCTTACAGGACTATTCATGTGGCACCTGTACCAGCACTAAATTTACTGAAGAAAAAACACACATACATTTTTCACCACATGTGCATTTGTTTGCTTTCATGTAACAGTTTACTTGCACAATGTTGTCCTCTTGCCCCATCACCACGGTAGCTTTCAGTGGTCTAATCAGCATGGTAAAAGGAGCAGCATGAGCAAGTCCCTGTCCTGCTACTTCCCTCTCTCCAAAACTATAAAGTCAATTATATAAATCAAGACATTTTAATGTAACAGAACTGTGGATAAAAAGGTTCTAAGCTTAGGCATGTTTTATTTTTAGGTTTTCACAACGCAGAATATTATTAAGTATGGCAAAATGGGATAGCCTATGTATTCATTCAGGAGAGTTATTTGAATTACCACTGGCATTTGTTCATTGCTTCCAGATTTGGGGAATTAGACAAAGAAACACAGTAACAGCTCGATCCTGAACACAATTCAGATCCCTTTAGTGAATCCTCCCGCTCCCCCTGTGGGCAAGGTGTCACCAGTCCCATTATAGTCCTCCTCACCTAACCTAACAGTAGGATAATTCTATTCTGACCGATGGTTATTGAATATAAATTTCAATTACCATAATAAGTGAAATCTGCTGTAGGAGTAATTCATTCATTAAAAGTTAAAGGCTAAAGAAGGTACTGCGAAAGAACTTTTTTTCAGGGTGGGCTTTTTTTTGTTTTGTTTTTTAAATTAGTAAGACAGTTCACCCAAAGGGGCGGGGAGGAACATTTTTCCCACTGGTCTTGGAACAATGTTCACCTGAGTGTCAAGTTTAAAGAAGGGGACCTTTTGATCCTGTCTATCTGCCATTATAAGCACCACACATGAAAACTGTGATTAAAGATATGGGGACATTAACCCTGCTCCTCCTGCATCTCATTACTGCACGCATCTGCATCAGGCATTACTGAAGATGTTCCAGATACCTAATATACAGGGAGAAAGAAAAAAAAAACGCTCCAAGAAGCAGCTACCCCATTAGCAGGCCACTGTTTCATTAAGCAGCAAGGAAGCAGTTAAAGCAATCAGCAGTTGATTCCAGAGGTATTTCACTCAAAGACATTAAAATAAATCTGATTACGAAGGTAGTAATGGCATTTTGTTCTTGTTAAGTCCAATTGGTAGACAGAACAGCAATTCCATGCTTGGTCCCATGTATTTCCAAACATTACTATATGCTTATACAATTTCCGTAATTACTATGATACTTCTAAGGAAAAATTTAAAAACAGGGCAAGTTTTCAAAGAGCACTCACATGATTTAGAAATCTCTGATTAACATTCAACATGGACCTCAGTGTGCTGTATTAGCAATGAGAAATTCATTAGCCTCCATCAGTACGAAGCCACTTTTGATGACGGCCACAGCTTACACTATTTTTGAAAGTTTTATCAAATTCTCTTTCCTCTAAACTAAGCCTTTGCAAATTAGGACCCTTTTTCCACAGTACACAAAGGCAGTGCCACTGATTTCAAGTAAGACTCTAAGTACTTGAAGTCTATCCTTGTCCAGCTAAGGCCTAAATAACTCTTTACAAAAAAAAATAATTTGATGGCCACACTTAGCTTCATTAACAAAAGAGCTCTGGAAAAATGTTGTCGAGACTGTCCCCTTCAGAACCCACTCAGAAGGTGCAGATAATCAGACCAATACTTTTATTAAATGCCCCAAATGACCCAGTCAGAACTTAAAGCTCACAATTACATGCCAGGACAGGATTGTGGAGGAAAGAGTCCACTCAACTTGAAAAGACTTCAGTTTTGAAGAAAGAAAATGAAATGGCTGGAAAAGCCTTCATGGCTTAATGTGCTCTCCTAAAAATTAAAAGAGGATGTGAAATTCACACTCAAATTATGTTTTTTAAACTATTTTCCAAGAGGCAATCTGATTAAATCAGGTTGCATTGATATGGAGGCTTGCATTTGAAGCCAAAACATATCTACATTAAAGAGAAACCATTGAGTCACTGCACAAATCATGGAGAACCTCCATATCCATGATCTAGAGAGCAGTGGATCAGATGAATAGAGGACCAGACTAACCCTGTATTGAGGACTAGCTGAAAAGTACATAAATGGAAATACAAAGGAACAGTTTCTCATGTCTTACATGATTTTCAGAGACTAAAGATGAACCATTTACTGAAATGATTTTCCTTAGGTCTGCCTTCCAATTCTGACAATGCCCTGAAGAAAAAATCCATCATGACAGGAGCTACAACACAAGAAGATGCAAGTTGAACAAGGATTTTTCCATTCCATGGGGGAAAAAAAGAAAAAAAAAGACATTTCAAAGAGGATTAAAAAAAACCAACAAACACTCAAACAAAATATTAGACAGTTTAATTTTTTTTCCACAAAGATATTGGAATTCAGGCTCTGGCTGAAATAGGTGAGATAGATAAGAGGACTAGCAAAGATGTGAGTAGTCGCCCTTACAGAAGAACACTGAACACCATTGGCACGAGCCAAATGCTGGTACCCAATATAAGCTAAATCAGCCTGTGGGGCCTAGAGCAGGAAAAAGCAGAGAAGAGGTTAGCATAGTTACTTTAATAAAAAGATTAATAGTAATAATAATCATCATCACATATCACCTACAAGGAAGTGGCCTCTCATATAAGCACACTGAGCCAAAGAACATCTGCTACGTCACAGGGTAAAAACAAAATAAACCCCCCAAAAACACATATACACAGTTAGGTCAGGAAATCTACACAGCCAATTTTGTTGCATCCCATCCCACCACCAAGTAGCTCCCTCTCCGCCCTCTGGGAGTTAAAGACCCCCTATATGAACACTGTAAAACACCAGGCTTCAAGAAAATAAAAACCCATCAGAGAAAACACTCCGCTCACTGCTGTGCCCTCAGTCATACGCACACAATGACAACACAATGGTTCTACTGTTTCTAACATTCTGCCTGCCTTCATGGGGAGACGAGAACAGGAATTAGCCCTGTATCTTCAGCAGCCACAAAAAGCACAAAAATAGTCCCTCTATTCCAGGCAGTATAAAAAGGAAAAAGACTTGAGCTTCTGATGAAACCCACATTGCTAATTCTTTTCTCCATAAACTGCTCCAGTCACTCAAGTACATAAAACATTTGGAGTGACTGGACTGCTGCTCCTATTCAGCCCAGTGGTAAAAGACTGTGACTGATACAAATGCAGAGGAAATTCTTGAGAAAAAGAAGAAAGTCAAGTGAAGATGATGTAGGAAGGTCTGATCTGCCATTGCAATGTCAGCCAAGAGTGGCCACAGGAGACCTTTGTATTTTAATTTATGCTCTCTCAGTCAGGCTGAGGAGCAGCAGCTGCTCCGTGAGAGCAGAGAACGCATGGCTGTCAGCAGAGCAGACAGGAGAGCAGTCCTTACGCCTGCTACCCTGTGGAGAGAAGAAAGATAGCAGGAAAAGATTTCCCCAGCAGGGACCCCTCACTGCAAAAACAGATTCTGGTTGGCAAGAGCAAAAGCTGTCCTCTTCAATGTGCCTCAGCAGTACTGGTATGGAGCAGAAATGGAAAAACAGAACTAGGAAAAAAAAATATATATACACATACACTGAGAAGCATACCTGTAGATATATAAAAAATAAACATCTTAACGTACAGGGCTCACACTGGATTTTATTAATGCCAGTAGGAACCACATTTTCTAGCAATTACACCTTTGGGATTATATCTAGTCTAAAGCATTAAACCCAGTATGCAGGGTGGGTTTGTTTCCCATTCAGCAGAATCTATCCTATCGAAGATCGGGGCACAACACAGAACACAGTTATATAGCAAGCACCAAGGCAGGGGGCAGAGAGGGAACAACTCTTTGCTGCTGCCAAGAAAACATGAATTAATCTGATTAATTTACATATATATAACAAAACAAAAATACCCCCCCAAAAAAAAAAACAAAAAAACACAATGCCACATACCCAAAAACTTAAGAATACCAAAACTATCAACCAAACAAAATAACACACCTTTAAATGTTAAGCCTTAAAGTGTTTTGTTCCATTGTCCAAGTTTTCATTGAAGTACTTTTAGAATAGATCCCCATGCAGCAAATAAAACAGATCTCGGGATGAACAGCTACCAGACTGTTTTCTCAGGCCTATACTTTTTTTTGTTATTATTATTTTTTAAGATTTCCTATAGCAACAGGAATTTAGACTAAAGTTGTTTACCTGGAAATCCAATTCCCAATGGGATCAGATCATGGACCTGGGCCCTGGGAACAAGGACTTAAAAAGGCATTCAGAAGCACTCGTTTATTATTTCTTAGTAAAACAAAAAGTCTTAGAACTCTTAAGCTGGTTTACTAGGCTTGGCGGGGGGGAGCTTACAATCTGAAGTGTACCTTCTGCCTCTGCACAGTCAGCTAGCTTTAAAGGATCTGATATTTTTTGGCCAGAATCATACCTTCAGGTTATGTTGCTATCATGCCTACCTCTTGTCTTCTCTAAGTCAGCCAGTAAATAGTAGTAGTCATCCATGCCACTTTATGTTCTTCCTCCCTTCCCATGACTATTATGCAAGTAAACAAGAAAAATCTCACATTTTATTTATCAGATGTCAAACGCTGTGGTGTAACGTTAAGATGATTTCTACAAATTTGTCTTGATTAAAGAATTTGCTTTGAGCCCAAGAATTTGCTTGGGCTACAATACAACCTTAGGGATTTAGGGATGTCCTGCTTATACAGCACTGATGACTCCACTGTACTGTCTGGCCACTGACTTACGTTATGCAACCACTCAAGATCATACTCTTAGCACAACATTGGTCTGTGCTTCAGAGGCAGCCTAGGCAGCACTCCCCAAAAGCCACAGATTTGCTTACGGACCTTCTCAGGGCCCAGATGAGCAAGGAACTTTCCCCCTTTCCTTCCAAAATAACGCATAAGCGCTACATTTGAGCTTTGATATTAAAGCTCACTACTAGAGTCTTCTAAAACAGTAATCAAAGGGAGGAATAATCTAGTTCCTGCCTGAGAACACCCTTCAGATTCACCTGCCCATCACAGAATTTTCATCCCTCATATACTATTTTATTACTGAATAAGGATCCACCATAACCAATGGCAGAATTAAATAAGAATTTGGGGGCGTAGGCTTGCTTGTTTCTTCCTTTTGGAAGGCAGGAGGAAGAGAGAATGAAAAAGGACAGAACTGTGGGCAATTGCAATCCTACATAAAAACTGCCAACTACGTACCTTGCTGTTAAACATGGCCTGGGCTGAAAATGGTTAATTCATTATAATTGGGGGAGCTGTGTAAAGACCCAACTAGGACACCATCTGGAAACTTATAGCTCCCTCTTCCCGGCAGCAAGCTTTTTTTGCCTGTTACATCCAGCTGTAGTTGCCTTGGACTGGTGGTATACTTACTTGACTTTACATGCCTCCAATGTTTGTAATTCAACCACCTGAACTACTGAAAAGGAAGCTATCTAAAATTTGTTTCCTTAATAGTATTGTGCAGAAAAGTCGGGGCAGGGTATGGTGGGGAACAGAGAAAAGGTGTTTCAAACTACATTCTTCAGATGCAGGATTTTCATTGTGGTTTCAGAGAAGCTAAGCAGGTGAACATGAAAGTTAATTGACTCCAAGCTGCAGAATGCTTTATTACATGCCTGTTGGAACTCCACCTCTCCCAAAAGTAAGCCAAAACTAATAGGGAAAAGGTACAACTTACAACTGGATGTCATGTACTTCAGAAAGTTAGAGATTCAAGGACCAACCAGACAAATTCACAATGAAAAATCCATCTAGGGATACTAAGTACAAAGATCCTAATTCTGACTCTGAAAGGCTGAGGATTCAGAGCATATTCCCTAAGAATTACCACTATCTACCTGCCTTGTTCTTACACTTTTCAACAGCTGTCTACCATTGGCCACTGTTCTAAGGATATTTACCTTAAACGGACCTTTTGTCTGATCCAGTATGATCACTGGTATGTTCTCTTTGTTGCATTTCAAAAAAGGTTCTTTGAGGACTGCCTTGACAGTGCTGCATTATTCTAGTTCCTTTCTATATCAGGAAATGCTTCAACCCAAATGTAACGTTAGATGTCAGAGAGAGAAGGGGAGCTTGGCTAGAACACTGCATAGCACATCACCCGTAAAAGTTTTAAAACAACTTTCTGTCCAGCCCTGTGCCAGTTTTCATACTTGCATTGTATCCAAATCCAAGAACGCTCCCTTTTATTTTAAATGCAAAATGGCCCTTATTAAAGGCAAAATATTGATTTATTAGTGTAACTATATCTGAATTTAAATGAATGTTTTAATTCCTCTATATATTCTTATTAAAGTAACATAATTTCTTGAAAATTTCAGAGCCACCTTTAATAAAGCTCACAAAATTGCTTCCAATACTCACTTTGAAACTTAGAGCATTACTCCTTTTGCTCTCAGTTTCTTTACTGATGATTATAGTTTGTTATGAACATTTCACAAACAACAATTTCATAACCTCACCCTATTCTTCTTCTGAACACTGAGAACTCATTTTGAAATTTCATAACAGTTCACAGAGACCATGAAGTCCAAACTGCTGGCATTATCTCAGGTTAAGTCAGAAAGAAGAATTTTCATTAGACACTTACACATTCACCCCAAAGCTCAAGGGAGAAAGAAAAGAGCACGCCTTTACCACCCTTCAGTACAGTAGAAACACCGTTCCAAGCAAACTCATACTGGGTCATACCAGATATCTTTATTAATGGTTTAGTTTCCATAACTTCTGTAGTAACTGCAGCTCTGCAGATTTCAACATACCTTTCACTACTTAGGCTTTCCTAACTCAGCCTGGCATTGATCAAAGCTATTAGACCTTGAAAACAATAGGGAAAAGACAACACATCCACAGACTTAAGAGCTAATTAAGATGAAATATTTCCAAGGGAGAATACATTGTTCAGTCTACAGTGTTTTTTTCAGATTTGGTCTGTCCACAGAAATGACTAATTATGCCAAATATTAATTGCAGGGTTGGTGATTGACATGGGACAGCACTCAAAAAAACACACAGCTTTAACTCAAAGCAGTTAAACCAGTTAGGTGTTTCAGTAGAAAAATAGTCTACTGAGTTCCCCCGGTCACATCGTCACCTGAGTGGAGTTGTTTTCCTCCCATGTCACTCTTCACCAGCCCCTCAGTTGGTTTACGAAGCCATATCTTATGCTGCACACTGGCACACAAACTGCTTTAAGCTGGTTTTGCTGGCGAAGACACCATCTTGAAATGCCCTCTTAGGCAAAACAATCAAACCTCCAAGCTACCTTTGAATTGCATGGGACCCCAGCCGGAAATTCAAGAATACTGAAAAAACATGTGTTTTTAATCACATTTTTCACACAATACAGTACACAGCCCATTAATATAAAAAAAAAGTGTTCTAGGTATTTAAAAGTTGTCAACACACACAAAGTTAACAGAAACCCAGACTACACAATCTTCAAAGAAACATTTTTTCAATTCCTTAACATTAAAACTTATCTTCAACTTGTTTAATAGAGTTGTAGGTGCACTGTTATTTTTTTTTTTTTTTCTCTAGTGTGTGAAGAAACAAGAGCAGGATTCTTTCCCTTAGGGAACTCGCTTGCACTGAATCTAGCCAAAAGGCAAGGCTCAGCACATCTCCTCCAAAACCTTGGAGCAATTTTTGGCTCTGTAGGTTAATGTTGCATTTGAAGGTACATGACAATCTAGCAGATTAAGGATTCAGTGCAATAGCTCAAAGAAGTTCTTCATCTCCCTTGGTGGTATGATGAGTCTAAAACCAGGGAATGTTAATCTTGCTTTTTTTTTTTAAAGCCATCAATAAGAATCAGTTTTACAATTCTTTAAAGCCTTCCTTAAAGGCAAAAGGAAAGGTGGTTTTTGCTATTTACTTTTAATAGTATTGAAACCATTGGTATTAGCACAGACTATAACTATCTACTCCTAGTGCGTTACCACAAAATGCTGGAACAATCTAACAGTAGAAAATAAATGCAATATTCATCAAGTTCTGCATTTAGACAAACTGTTTTTACCTTTTCTCTATCAATCACCAAAGCATAAACAAACCCAGTCTGAGATGTTCAGCTTCCATTCAGCTATAAACTGATTTTCAGGCTTGATTTATATACATAACTTCTTTTATGCTTTGTTTACAGAAATTCTTTTATCTGCCACACTAGCTTACTCAAAAAGACACCATTAGCAGTAATGGAATGTATTTCACACAGAAGCCATTATCTTTAGCCCAAGATGATGTTAAAGTTCAGAAGCCATTAATAAAGTGTGGTGATTTCTTATGTGGCTAATGGTAGACCACATAAGTAGTGGTACTTAACAGATGAGCATTAGTAGCTCCATCAGACACAGATTTATCATTAAGTTGCTGCTATTATGTACATGCCTGGCAAAAGCAGGACTCAGTATTCAATACAGTACTATGCATCGCTAACTAGTTATAAAAAACGACAGTAGCGACCAGCTTGCTGCCCAGAGCGGTGGCAAGGCACATAGCTTTACATGTGCTGAAGTATCACTTAACAGTGATTTCTGTAGGCTATTTCAAACAAGCACTACTCTACAACTAGAGAGAACAGTCACAATTGCCTGCTGTGGATGAACCCTGTGTGCTTCAACAGCTAAATTCTCTCAAGGCTACAAGCATCAGAGTCACATATAGCTCCTATTATCGAGGGGAAGTTTTCATTTAAAGGATCAAAATGGTCAGACAGGATGCTTACTCTGAGCCACAAACTAGCAGAAACACTGCCTGACAGGCTCCACCACAGGCACCACCGTTCTCTGGCAAAGTTTTTGGTTAGCCTAGTTTATCACCCTTTTTGTCAGCTCTTAGCTCCTTAGGCAACTGAAGTAATTGCTCTAGCTCTTTTGAAAGTCTTTTCAGTGTTTTGTTTGGGGGACCTCTTTGGGCTTTCCCACCACCCCCCCTCCCTTTTTTTTTTTTAAAAAAGACATTGCTTGAAAATCAATTATGCAGCTGCCACCAAGTGATTCCCATTGAAGTCAACAGGAGCTGCTCTTATGCACAGGCCTGTAACAAGGGCCCAAGCATTTACAGTGCTGAAAGCCTTTGTGCCCTAAATCCTAAGTGGATGAAGGCAAGCTATGCAGGGGGCTCATTCAAAATTAATACTACATCAGGAAGCGGATGAGGGAGAGGGAAGGCACTTAATAATTGATCCACAGTTTGTTTTCTGTGAATTCTGAAACCTCTTTATGTACATGTTTGTTTTGGTCTGCCTTTTTGTGTTTGTTTTTTTCAAGCTAGAGAGTTTTTAAACTAAAGTTCTATTAACAAAGCAGAGTGAAATAATGACAGGAGAGCTCCCAAAGAGGCACTTTGATAACAACAACTGCAGAAAAATATTTACCCCGAAGGCAACATGGAGACGGAATAGAAAACAAGGCAGGTTTTATTCAGACAAAATATGACTACCTTCTCACTTTCAGAAGATTTCATTCTCAACACCTTCTGCCTCATGAACAAGTGGTGTATTCCACTCCTGCTCTTTCTGTGAGAAACAGGTTTCTCTTCTCTCCACCATTTATACAGAAGTCCAATCCCACCCCACAATGCAGACAAAGTCCATCCTTCCAACTTAAAGGCCTTTAAACTCCTCAAGCTAGGAGTCTAATCCTGCTCACACAAACAATTTGACAACACAGCTACACCAAAATTGTTCTCCCTTGCTCTATAAATGTCATCTGCAGTCATTTCAAGGACACATTACAGTGGCAGATTGGAGCAAGGTAGCCTTTTAGAGTAGATGAAAATCTGACCCTAGAACACTAAGGAGATTTAAACAAATAGTACTCACTGAAGTTCTGATAGGTCTCCAAAGATACAAAAAAGGAGTCCCACCAACTCTCAACTTAAAATACTTCGGATTTTACAGTATGCTTCTAATTAATACAGCAGCAGCAACAACCACCAGCCTCTTAATTTCAGTCCTATACTCCAGTCTCAAGTAACATCACTAAGACCCTGCGCTTCAAGAGCAACAAGCCTTCCATGTGGTTCAAACAGGAGACACAGCGCATCCCTCAAGTCTTTGCTGAACATGCCAGTCTCTACCATAGCCCCATCCATTCCACCTCATCTGATTCTACACGGCTCAGTCCTGCAGCAATTGTTTATGAAGCTAAAATGTGAAGTTCTTTACATCAGAGCCAGAGTTGTGTGTACAGTTTTGATATTCATCAGCCTTATGGTTTGACACATCAACTTTGGGAGGTCTTGCACCAACATGGAGGCTTGCTGTTTCAAAAGGAGATGCTTGCGCATTACACTGAAAAAAGGCACGATTATGGAAAAAGTTTGTCAAGTAGGAACAAGTGCCTTATGAAATGGTACAAAAAAAGCCAGTGCTGGTTTTTTTACTTCTCCTTCCCATTCTCCTGTGGACTGGTGGCTGGCCTCCAGTAACAGAGCCAGCAAACTGCCCCTGTAGAAAGCCCTCTCAGAGCACGGCAGTGACCATGCAGGGGCTCCTGTAGGCTAAGAGCACAGAACCCAGTTGAGCTTTCAATTCCAGGTGACAGGAGTAAGAACAGGCACAGACACATAGCGAGACACAAAAAGGGCTACCTTGGAGAATGGAGAGAATAGCCTCTGCAAGCTGGAGTAGAGCACAAACTGAAAGGAGGGCAAAACCAACAAGAACCAGGTATTTACAAGAGGCACGATAATTTATCCAGGCAGTAATCAGCTGCTATTGACAAGAAAGCTGCAAGTAACAGTGGAGTTGACTATATCATCGCTGTCATTTATTAGGCATGACATTTAAAATAATATATGAAATACTGGATTATAGCAAGTTCACTGGAAATCCCACCCAAGCACAAAGTTCTGGGATGGGGAAAGTTGAAGGCAAAAGCTACTGTTGCCCACAGCTGTCTTTTTGCTTCTGTCAGAAGTTAGCAGCTCTGCAGAACACCTGATAGGGTCATGAATCTATGGGGCATAGGAGAGTACCTCCAACAGAAGAAAAAACTAGCCAGATGGGAGCCACAACTCATTCACCTGCTACAGTAGCAAGAACCCTTCAGTATCAGTCTCATCAAGACTGGTGTTGGTTTTCTTTAATATGCAAAGCTATTAACTGCATCTGCTTAGGAGCTACTCCCTCTCCCACAGGTATAAGAGTGGTTTAAGAAAAATGAAGAAGAGCAGAGGCCAGCAAGGATGTAAACCATGTAAAAATGTAACTGGCTTGTGTTCTTGAGTCAAACACACTGGTTACTTGCATGGAAAATCCTGCAGAATAAGACATTGATTCAGATGCCACTACAAACCTTTAGACTACCAAGGCAGCGGTTTTGCCTATCTTCAAATTAACAGGACATCTTGTAAGAGGAAGGAGACTGCTTACATGTAAAAGAAAGCAACTTTTTTAAACCACATTCAGCCCCACACAGCTGAAGTGGGAGCACTACTGGTGACCATGCCAGAGCTCCCAGCAGGAGCAGAACAGTGGAATACAGCCAGAGAAAGATCAGTGCAAAAAGGCCTTCTTTCCATTTAACAGCAGTTAGATGGGTTTCCAGTCTCTTCAAGTCCTGCTTTTAGGCACATAAGTCAATGAACTTCTGCTCTAGCAAGTCAGGAATTAATTTTTTTTTTTAAACAGCATTATTCTATATACACATATATATAAACGATGAATGTGTATATATACATATAAAATATATAAATGTATTTCCAACATTAAATGAATACTAACCTTTGTTTGCAACAAACCCATCAAAAAAGATACTACTTGGGAATGGATAATCATGATGAACTCTCTTCAGAGATCATTTGCCACCCCTTCCAGCAGGCCACTCCAATGAAGTACCTTATTACAGGGAGTGGCGTGGTGTTTGGAATAACATTTAAGGGAAGGAAAAGAAACCAGAGAGGTAGATGATGGAGCTGTCCACCTAAACTTAAGTTCAAATTAAGTTCACATTACAATAAACTTGGTAGACTATCACCGTTCTTTCTTTCTCCAACATCACTGAGCAATTACGAGAAAACAGATAACAACCATAAATCTTACTAAAATAGAGAAAATCAAAGTGCACTGGAGAAGCATCCCAAGTTGCACATATGTCTACATAATAGTCCTCACCGGACTGAGCTAATTATTAATACAGCATCATGTCTGATGCCTCTGTGTACTCCACAGTCCAAAACCACTTCACCTAGAGCTGAAACAGGCCACGCTTGCACAGGCACTTTAAGTTGATCTACACAGGGAAAGGAGGCAGTCCTACCATCTTCCCACACTTCATTCTTGCAGCCAAACTGCAAGTCAATAGAAATTGACCCAGATGAGAGAGTTCTCAGTCAGATCTGGTAACTGACTGAAGAACAGTACCAAAGCTGTACTAACATTTTCAGTTCTGCAGCCATTTGCCAGCCTCAGCCATTTGCAGCCCCCTGTTCTCATTTTGACACCAGAATTTGCAAGGCAACACACCAAAACCAGTCACGGAACCACTCCCATAACCAAGGCAGGAAGTGGCCCTGCTATGCAAACAGGTCCTCCCAGTCATTCGGAGAGGAAAAAAAATTGAGTGAGACTATTAGGAAAGCAGCAAGACTGCACATCCCCCTGGATGCCCACAGAAAGAGAAAGAAACAAGAGGATGTCTGTGATATCAAGCAATATTGATTAAAAAGTAGATCTTAGTTATTTATTAACCACAATCATACATATTTTTGTATTTATATATACACATTTTTATAGCCTTCACATAAGTCGTATGGCTGAATTTTCAACTAGAAATGAATTACATAACTCCTTAGAAAACAGGGCTTCTAATTTTAAATTTTTTCCCTCTTCTTTTTAAAATTATTTTAATTATATATTTAATTATTGTTGGACTGACTGAACTCACACATATTCCTTTAGACATATACCCACATAAACTGGCAGTCAGGAAGACAACTTCTACAAAATGCTATCTTTTACCCACATGGAAAAAGAAACCCTTCTGTTTTTATATTTCAGTGGCAAAAATTAAAATTAAAAATCTGAAACCCTTGCTCTGTGCATAATATAACACCCTGGTACACTCCCAGCTGAGAGTGGCCCAGGATACTTGCCGACCCTCTTCCTCATTAGCTGGTAGGACCCAATGTTTTGAATCGTCACCTTTTCCAAATTCTGTTCTCCAGCCTGAGACACTCTAACCGCGTGGCATTGCAAAGACAAGAGAGAATTCTTCCACAAGGTGACACGGTTAATTAAAGCACGGCATGGAGCAACAAAACCTTTGCCGTTGTGCTGGTTTTGGCTGGGGTAGAGTTAACTTTTTCCATAGTAGCTAGTATGGGGGTATGTTTTGGATTTGTGCTGGAAACAGTGTTGATAACACAGAGATGCTTTTGTTACTGCTGAGCAGTGCTTACACAGAGCCAAGGCCTTTTCTGCTTCTCACACCACCCCACCAGCGAGCAGGCTGGGGGTGCACAAGAAGCTGGGAGGGGACACAGCCAGGACAAGCTGACCCAAACTGACCAAAGGGATATTCCACACCATGTGACGTCATGCTCAGCTTATAAAGCTGGGGGAAGAAGGAGGAAGTGGGGACGTTTGGAGTGATGACGTTTGCCTTCCCAAGTAACCCTTACAGGTGATGGAGCCCTGCTTTCCTGGAGATGGCTGAACACCTGCCTGCCCATGGGAAGTACTGAGTGAATTCCTTGTTTTGCTTTGCTTGTGTGCGCGGCTTTTGCTTTACCTGTTAAACTGTCTTTATCTCAACCCACAAGTTCTCACTTTTATTCTTCCTATTTTCTCCCCCATCCCACTGTGAGAGGAGTGAGCAAGCGGCTGTGTGGTGCTTAGTTGCCGACCGGGGTTAAACCACGACAGCCATACATTATCTGTGAACTTTTTTCCTCAGTGTCTCTGCTTTTATATATAAACCATTTACAGCACATAAAGGGAACCCCTTTTCAGGCTCTTTTTAATCACAGCTGGCTGGAAAACAGAACGCAGCAGAAGAGATGCAATTCAGTGAGAGGGAAGCACAGAGAACCTAGCCTCAGAAAGGTAAATATACACCCTGCGCACGGATACATAAAGCAAAGGTGTCCAACAGGGAGAACCTGTGATGCAGGCTCTGACAAAATGACAGATACCAGGTGGATCTGCTAGGGGTGACACCCCACACACGGTGCTGCTGCATCTTTGCTTGGGGCACCAGAGCTCAGTTGAGGGAGTCTGCCCTCTTGACAGAGAGAAAGTAAGTCCTGACATAATGTTCCGTGTCATGGAAGATTTGCCCCTAAATCAAAGTAAATTAAGCTGGACTCTCATTAAATGTAAGCTACTAATGCTAGGAAACACCCAGTAGGCTGAATTATTGCAAACATCCTTGCAGTGTCATATCATACTCATTACCCTGTAACAGTAGCTTACTGGAGATATGACAGTAGACATACTCAGGTTTTAACTCATTAACATTATATTCAGGAAAACAAAACAGAAGCCTCTATGAACCCAAAATATTTTATATGTCTAAAGGCATCTAGTCTCCTTTTAATTCTTTCTTTGAATACAATACTACAAAGGAGCATCAAGCACTTTTAGAAATAATTTTACTTGCCTATTGAGAAGAAAGAACATATTTAGGCAGAAGTTCTTACCATACTTCGATTTTTCCATAAGAAGTTTTGCTGTTGAGAAAACCAGATGGCAACACGTATGGAATAGGTATACAAACTGTTTTCATAATATGTATTTGCCTTGTTGCAAAAAGAAAAAAAATCTTCCATCACCACACATCAGGAACTTTGCTTGAAATTATTTTCAATGTTATTTGATGTAATGGAGCCTTCACTAGGAGCAGAGGGATTTTCAAGGCCTGGAAGAGGCATATTGATTTTTCCCAGTTCTGTGGAAATTGACAGCTCATTCATAAGATCCTCTGTGTGTGCTGAAATACTTATTCTAAATGCTGTCCAGAGGAAAGCAACTGGAAAGTTGAAACATTAGCTGAAGAATCTGATGTGGAGATTGATGCATATTAAAATAAATAATACTGTTACTGCCATTTGCCTCATTTATTTTATACAGATAAAGGAGTAGGATCTGACTGTTTTTAGCATCTCTGCAAACCAGGCCATCTGGAGGTTATATGAGATCACACTGAGTCAGAGTTTGATACCAAATCAAGCACCCCTGACTGCAAGCCTCAGTGTGTTAGTGACATTTTTAAATGCCAGTGTAAGGGGAAGGCTGGAGTGCTCTAGATCTTTGTGTACATTACAGAAGCAGCTACACAGAGCACTGTGCCAACAGTGACATCCACTCATAGCAACCCTTATACCTGTACAAAGTCCTGATGAAATCAGTGGAAATCTATACCCACTGCGATCCATGAGGGAAGATATTTTTTGGCAGGAGCAGCAGCACAATCACAAAAAATGGGATGTTTTCCAAACTCACACAATAGTACAATGGAAAAGAAACAAATTAGGCCTCAAACCAGTAAAGAATAATCTATGTTTTCCTGGATTTTGCACTGTAAAACTGTAGTGGAATGCAATTCAGTACATTGGTAAAAAAAGATAATTTTTTTTTTTTTTAATTCTTTATTGCATTGCATCAATATTTGCTGATTTTTAATGGGAAAAAAGATAGAAACTGGTACAAGAGTACAAAGTCACTATAAAATGCTAGCTAATTAAAATGTCAGATATTTAGAAGAGTTAAAAAAAATTACCATACTGGAAGGCACTTTAATGGTTAACGCTGACAGTGACTTCTGGGTCATCACTAACAGAGCTGGGTTACTTCATGAACTGTTCAGCTCCTTGCTCCTGCCTACGTCAATAAAACAATTACAGTCCTGTTGACAGGCTACTAGCCATGTATTTGAGAAACTTGCTGCATATTTGAGGCAAAGCAAACTATGAAGGCTGATTCTATCCTACAGCACTATAGTTTAAGATTGGAATTCCCTAACTGGCAAAATTAGGTCAGATTTCTTTGGGTCAAAAAAATTCTCTCTCACCACCAGTTTTAATTGGAAGGAAAACATTATATTCTAAATGCTTATAGCAAATCTTCACAGGTTACTGTCCTTGGTTAATGGAGTATAAACTGTTGAAGTACTTTGAGCATTTAACAACACATCAGCGTCTTGCTCCAAATGTGTAACTTATAGTAGCCCTGGTGCCAAAACCAGTTTATAATGCATTTTCAACAAGAAGTCTATTTGTAGGGGCTCAAAGGAAAAGGAAGTGTTGTTTCACTAACTGTAAGCCCAAGTGTCTTATGCTCTACTAATCATTAACTATTGCATCTTACAGAGTTTAAGGAATAAAGAATAAATTAAAGTTTGCTAAGAAGTACTTCAGGATTATTGTAATCTATGGTACTAGGTCTTAGAGAGTGTTCTTTAAGAACAGATTACAAACATACTTTCAAACTCCTGTCCACTGGAGAGGACAGAGAAGTTCTTTACATTTTTCTTCTTTCCACTCCGCGAACACACAAAAAAAAACCCCAAAAAAACACCACCATCACAGAAACCAAACAACCTTCTCCTCCACATTTTCCACTTGAAAATTACCCCACATCTACGGCACTACCTGATACAAGTAAATTTTTTTTTTCCCCAAAACCATGTTTTCTGGGTCCCCATTTGGAAAAAAAGCCTTTCTTCCCCAGTATAGCTCATGCTTGCTTTCCCTGTGTGCCTATTACATCATACGCTGTAGTTGAATATGTACATACACAATAAATACACCAAAGAGTTTATCATGAAAGGACTATCTTACTGAATTAAGATAGCATGTCTACCTTCAAATTCAATGCTATAGAACATGGATCTCTTGCCTTTAGTAAGAAAACATTACCAACATGCAACAAGAGGGATAGGACTAGGACCAACTTGTTTTCGCACATACAAATATTCATAAAATGTTTCACTTGCAGAAGTATTCTGTTGGGGCTGCCTGTGCTCTGGGTGCCATTCACGTGCATCAGCTTTTCTCTGATTGGGACACTAAAGATTCAAAATTAACTCTTCATACTTTGAGATAGATGTCTACCAGGTAAAACTTACTATGACAATTCAATCAAGGTCAGGGACCAGTAAATACATTTAACAAATTAATTTCTAACACAGAAGAAAAGTATGTAAGCTGCATTTGATAATTCCAATAATATACACTTGAAGTATGTTGACATCAAACATGAGAAGTCGCACAATTAATCATAACTAGTTTTTCCTAGTTCTTGTGCCCTTATGCTTCTTCAAGCTTTTATAAACTAGAAACATCAAATAGCTTAAAACAATAACATACTTACAAACACCTACTTTTGGCAAACAAATACTTAGGAGAGAGGAAACAGCTTCATCCATGTTCCTCATCTATTTTTTTTTTGTATAACCAATGATACACCCTGTCACAAAGTTACCCGAGAGAAGGCAGGGCAAGGAAAATTTTTCCTCCAAGAATGACCTCTACAAATCTGAAGCAAGTCGCCTGGAGAGCCAGCAGAGTTACTATATTTTTATATGCATTTAAAAGACTGGGGCTACATCTGCTGAAAGAGACACTGAGGAATTCAGGAATCCCAGGCTCACAACAACGCATCTATTTCATCAATGTGTACATCACCGCCTTGCACTATTACAAAACAGTTGTAGATTTTCCCAAGACAAGTTCTGTTCTTGCCATTGTTCTGTTTCTGGCAAGACCACTTGTGAAATGCTCTCCAAGTTATCTGTGGTACTAAGAAATCTAAAAAAAAATAAAATCATTTTATCATAAAGGGGGTGGGGGGAGAATTAACAGAATGCTTCCACTTCCACTGCAAGGGCATCCTCCCAATGCAATTTTTTAAAGATCAAATGCTACAGAATGCATTTGAAAATTGCACGGAACAAGCTTCACATTGATTTTTATATTTTTTTAATCACTGTGGCAAGAGAAAATTACATAACCAAAGCTTCCTTGTGGATATCTGAACATGAACTGACATCAGAAAATTATCTTCTGCCCCTTTGAAAACAAACTATCAACAATGTACAAAATTTAATAAACAGTCTATTTGTTATCCCTTAAAGGTCAGTGCACTTTTCCAACACTTTTCCCCGTAACACACATATAACCTTACACAGTTTTCTTTCCACTATCTTCCTGTAATTCAGAAGACTATTTAGATTCCCATATGGTTGCCATCAAAACCAGCAGATGCCAAGCAAATTAAAACACAAATTATGACTTGTAATACGCTGATTTACCATAATCGCAGCATATCTCACAACTTACAGTGAACTATCAGATAAAGCAAAGGTTTCTGTCTGAGGTGTCAATGCTTTCTATACAACTTTCTGATTAGGCTAGGGTCAATGGAATCAAGCGTGGATTGAAATTCAGCATTAAACAATAGTATATATCCACAGTTTCCATCAAGTATATATGTTTATTTTTATATATATAATATATATTTTATATATATTTACTATATATATATAATAAAGAACAGAGAGCAATTTAAAATAGTTCTCGGAGCTAAAAGTCAGCTTAAAACTGTCTTGCAAAAGTAGAAGGGGAAATGGTTCTTGCCTTTTGGGAAGTAGGGTGGCCTACTTTTACTTTTTGCATTGCACCTTTGACACCATTCTACATGGAAGTCTAAGGGGGAAGGCGGGGAGGAGGCGTTTTTTGTTTGCTTTTTTTAACTACAGAAAAGAGTTTTCTGTTACCTTATATTATGGCTGCAGCTCTCATCTAAATCAGATTACATTATGGTTTACCTACACAAAGACATAAAGGCTCACAAAAAAGCACTGTCTGTTCCACCAGCCTAGAAAGGTAGCAAACATAATGTGGTGCTTTCACACAGGCATTATGCTAGTCAAGTTAAAGCCCGGGTGTGTGCCCTAATGGACGACCAGCAGAAGAATGGCAGCTGAGTAATTGAAAGGGAAGCATAATATTGAGTTCTAACTTTTGATTTACATGTATTTGTGCCCGTTTGGTCTGAGTTCCTAAATCTTACTTTGGTGAGTGCCAAACGAGCTTTCCTCTTCCATGAGAGCGTTATGATCTCATAAAATAAGTTTTTCTGAACAAACACTTCCTGCATATTTACCAACTTTAATACTGAATTTCCAAAAAAATTGAGCTTGCAAATATACCTAGAACATTAGTTATGCATAGACTCAGCGGATAATATTGTCTTCTACAAGAGTATGAAACACATAGTTAGACAAGAACACGTTATCTGCGGTGGTACATACGGTCACCTTTAGTTACATGTACAGCATTAGAATGCAACTTTCCCATATTAATTATTCTAATAATTCGGTCATGATTTTTAAGGAAAGAAATAACAGACGAGCACAAAACCAAAAAATTGACAAATAGGTCTGATAATTTATTTTGCCGATATTCTGTGGCATATAAGCCTCTGATTTTTTTTATAAGATCTTCAGTTTAAGTAGCATGCACAATCATTCCCCACATCATTTCAGCAGATCTATAATATTCCACTGTTCAAGGCACTGACAATTTTCTTGTTAAAACCATTACTCTTCCAATTCAGTTCTCTTTATTTTTAGTCCATTGTTTTTATGATGCAGAATAGAGAGTATTTTCCCCTCTGTTTACATTAAATTTTAAAAGATTGTGTTAAAACCACTATATAATAATGCTCAGGTAGAAGTTTTAACAAAGGTGTTCTACATATCTCCACGTTCATGAGATCCCTGGAGAGTGTCATGGGGTTAATACGATGACCTCTTCATCATTTCAATCTATTTACAACGACTACATTAGTGGCTATTTTTTATTATCACTTTCCGTGAAAAGCCAACCAAACTTGCAATTTTCATTTACAGCTTTTCTGGCCCAGTTTCATGATAGACTATTGAAGGGTTTGCTATTAATTCAGTAAAAACAACATTAAAATGTATTCTACAAGAGTAACTGCCTATGTTTTCACTCGAAATCATGAGAGACATGGTAATAAATGCAGGCTTCCTCATAAAGAGATTACAACATTCTAAAGAAATTACTAAACTCTTATAAAGTGTTTTGTCTCTGTGGATTTCAAGAAGTTTAGCCAAGGACACAAATGATACAATTAGCATTTTGCAAAAGGGGAAATCCATAAGCAAGGGCCACACATCAAGCAAATGGCAGGGTGGGCGATATACTCAGGTCTTCAGATTAGCATTCCAGCAGTATAAAGCCGCGTGGCCTAGCGAGATATCCTTTAACCCATTCAGTTACAACAGAGGAACATCTGCCATCATGCAAAAGCTATGCTACATCAGCCTCAACAACACAGGAATAAGAAAACGACTAGCCACAAAATACCTAAAAGAAACCGCTTCCCTACTTGCACCATCTGCACATTAACCTTCAGAGAATAAGATGAAGGAATTACAGGGTATATAGCTTCTTATAGACTGGCAGTACCTGTAGGAGCAAGATAATGCATTTATGTATATTTCACCATAATCTCCGTGCTGTGTTTCGGATTTAGCATGAGAATAATGTTGATAACACACTGCACTATACCAGCTACTAGGAAGAAAATTAACTCTATCCCAGCCAAAACCAGGACATAGTACAAGAACATGGCACACAAGTGTTCCTTACACCACTCTCTTCCCTGCTGAAAAACATCTGTGTTCACAGCAACATATGCCCAGGGGAATCAAAATTAAAAAACAGACAAGTGAAAAGAACCATGGCAAACTCAACCACTAAAAACTGAGCAAATAGTACAATAAAAACAGCTACTGCAGGGTCAGAATACTACAAAGCTTGCCACCACTCATCTCCACAGGTCGGTCTACGGCCAAGTAAACGTTGACATAAAACTGCAGTCCACTTCACTCTAACAGCTTACTTTCTTGATTAAGGAAAGGTATTTCACTATAAAAATGTAGTTAATCAAAACCCCCATCCTTCCGAAACATCCTCCTCAGGCATCTTTACTTTCCAGGAACACAGACACGAGGTTAGCTATGAATACCTGCTAGCCACGTAACCACCCTCCTCTATTCTCACCAAGGTGATAACCACAAGCTCAGGATTGGTTAGAAGGTTTCTCTCCTCTATTCTTCCCCACCTTCATCCATAAAACTTCAAGGTGGTTTTTTTCCCCCAATTCACCTTTCTAGTCCCAAGAAGCCACTATACCAGATATGCACTCAACTTGCGTTCAGAGCCCTCAAAAACACACTCACCCTGCCTGGGTTTGGGCATGTTTCTCATTGCTAAATGGAATATCTCATGAAAAGAGGAGAATTGTACGTGTAAGAGCCTTCACTCAACTTTAACGTTCTATGCAGTGGTAAAACCTCATCATTTACGTGTGTGTGACAATGCTCACCCCCTCCCTCTGTGGTTACGAAATTTGGCATGTACATCCAAAAACAGCTGCTTCTCTTTCAAACCCAACACATTGAGAAGATGCTAGAAATACTATTATATGCAGGTTACCCTTCCCTGTACAGTTCTGCCTACTCCATAGCCAGTGCTAGAATGGTGCAACAAGATACTGTGCAGTCAGATCAAGCAGCACAGTCAGGAGAGGAATTCCTCCCTGCAAATGCCCAACCAAGCCTCCCATGGGCTTGCACTTTAGGGATGGGTGGGAATACTGTTTCCTCCCTCCTCCATCCTATTATTGCTGCTGCTACTACTACGTGGTAATAGCTAATCATAATAAACCCGTGCCGTACACAACCTCGTCATTGTGTAATCATTGCCTTAAACAGCACTGTTGAGAGAACTTGAGCTGTGATTTTTTTAATTATTTTTATTTAACAGGGGTATCAGCATGAAAACGTGCAGATCAATTCGTTCTCCAGGCCTGGGTGTCTAGCTGCTCCCTCCCCCACCACAAAGCAGACGAGGGGGAAGGAAGGAGGGAGGAGGAAAAAAGGAAAAAAAAGGGGCAAGAAACCCTCTTCGCACCTACAACAAAAGCAATTAGGAGGGCCGGAAGGGAAGAGGAATCGGCAGCCTCCGAAGGTGCAGGAAT
>NW_008825098.1:1509944-1537237 GCF_000699105.1 Pygoscelis adeliae
AGCCCGCCGGCGGGGTGGGTGTTAGGGGCCGCACCTGTCAGCGCTGAGATAAAATGCAGTTCGTTTTATGTTGGGTGCCCGTGAGGAGTAATGGTATTCAACGAGCCTGCCTCTTCGTTACGGGTTTGTAAGTCAAAGTCGAGGTTTCTTCCATTCTTTCTTCCTGCGACAGCTCCTCGGCAAAGTCTCCGGCGGGTTGCCCAAGCCGTGGCGTTGCACAAAACCCAGAGGTGCCAGCCTGGGGGGCTCCCTCCCTCCGACAGCTGGGGGATGACACAGGCCGGCCGGCGCCGGGGCAGTGAGGAATTACACGGCCTGGCTGGCGTGAGGGAACAGAAGACTGCACTCCATAGGATGCGCGGGGAGCAAAGCCAGGAGAGCAGCATGGTTCTAGGTTGGCTGCGGTAACGAGGAGCAAGACCATAATTGTACTGTGGAGGTTATTCTGAATGGGTGCCTTCAGATCACCTCCCACGTGAACTCGTATGCACTACATGCACAGGAACACATGAAGAACTATTTCACAATGTTTTCTAGAGTTCATATTTTAACATACTCTGAATTTATATTGAACCTGCCAGCTGTAAAGTTATGTGGCTTAGCTGTATTCATATGCTGTTAGGGATTCATAGTCCACATGGTCTGGCATTAACAGCATTATTAATAGCATTTCTTTGCTGAAGAGTATCATCATTTCAGTGTTTCAAGTCCAGAGTTTCCTGGTCCAGCTATAAGTGCAATACTTTTAATTCAAAAGATGGAAGAGATCTTTGTAATAAATTACATTTCCCATCTCTACAAGGTTGCAAGATAACACACTTCAAAACTATGATATTGTTAGAAATACAAAAGACAGTCTTTGGTTCGGGATCACTTCATATTGGTTGTGGGGCCTTGGCTGTGTGTCTTTTTTGAGAGAGAAGGGAAGTATTTGTCAGGTCTGGTAGATGTTGAGAAGAAAAAGCATCTGCTGAAATGGATCCATGAAAATAAGCAATGTTACTGGTAAATGAGAAATTAATGCAACACGTCTATACAATTTAACTATGACTGTATAGTTTACCACATGAACGTTATCCCTGTGTCTATTGTTAGAGTATTGTTAACGCTGTGTCTTTGCAAGACCATCCATGGGAACAGGGTAGAAAAGGGTGAATAATTAGTAATGCGTAGGTTCTGTACCAATGAGTAAAAGAACATCACCACTTACAGTAGGGTATGGTAATAATGTATTATATTAAGGTGCTGTTTTTACAAGTGGCTTCAAATATTGGTGACAACCTGTACAAACATTTATAATACTACTGTCATAACACCCTACTAACATCACGTGTTGACACCCTTTAGCATTTTAATGCTTCACAGGCAACAGGAAAATATTGCAGAGTAATATTTATTACGATAAATTCAGTAACAATCTCAGATGGTTTACCTATTAATCATTCCCAATCAACAACTTAAAAAGAAATGCAACCTACATCAATTATAGCATATTACATGACTTCACTTGCTTTCCAAATCGAAAATAGTATTATCATTGCCAAGTGTCATTTTAAAGCCAAAAGCATTTCACATTGTCCCATCATCTGATCAGTTTAAGGAGAATTCAGGACGTCTGGTGTTAACGGTTAGACTGCTCATTTGAAGAGGGTATTGAACACAGAACCCTGCTCTTTTTAATTCACTTTGTGTGTACGGTTCTTGTGCAGCCTCAGAAATGAGCAACCAGACAGCAAAGGCAGCAGAACAGCTTTGATGTAGGTAATTGATCTTTCAGAATGCCAGCTGGAACAGAGTCCTCTGCACCTGCAGCAGCCTCTCTGGTTTATAAACACATTTTGTCTCCTGTCCTAAACAAACAGAGATAAAAAAAAAAACATCCTTTGGCTTTGTGCCATCTCTTGTGGTTGGCTTCTTACATGCTTTGGCCACCTTGGTCTGGAAGCTAAGCAAGATGACTGTGACTGCACTTTAAATTCACTGTCAGTTACCAGTCAACACCGATCCAAGTGTGATGTTTTGGCACAAAAACCTGAGGCAATACTAAGCAGGAGCAATATTACCTTTCCTTGCAGTATGGCACGACAGTTATTCAAATTCTGTTAGTTTATAATTCATCTGACTAGTCACAGGAGTACTAACGGACAGTATTTCAATGACAAAGCAATGTTTCTAGTAGCACAGTGCTTTGTAACACTAGGCAATGCTTTGATTTACTACTGACATCAGAGAAAAAGTCCCATCCGAACGATTAAATCTACTCCCTATCTCTAAGATGTAGATTATCAACAGACGTCTGACCAAAGACTAGCCAAGTCTAATGCTAGTAAGTGCAGGAAGTTTGAGAAGTTCATATCTTAAACGGGGAATAGTTGCAGACTCTGAAATTCTTACTTTCCACCAAGTGAAGAGCTCTCATCCCAATTCCTCAATTCAATCATTTCTTGGATCCAGCACCTCTGTCTTTGTGTCAGCTCCTGTTTTTTGATCTATGAATTCTTTGACATTTTCCAGGGAAAAAGAAATGCAAGCCTGAGTGACTCAAGATGAGAAATGGCTAAGCAGCACACTGAAGATTGTAGTTCCATGAGTTATCGCATTGCTAATCGCACCACGTCCCACATTTAGTGAGATAAAGAGTTGTGGTCTAAGTTCAATGTCTGTGTCCCCAAGTCTAGTTATTTCTTAGACACTTCATTTTAGTTGAAATTCATAGGATAGCAGTATTTTTCCACAGGGAAGCCATAGAACTTTCTGACATACAATAAGATTTATAGAGTCAGAGGTATTATCTACCTCAGAATATTTTTCAATTTAAATATACTAGTTTGTAATGCCATTTGTCTTCATTTGATAGTTTTGCAACCATGAAAACACTTTGTTTTCTGCTTAGCAAATGAGTGACCACTGATGAGGGGGCGCTTTTTAGGTTTAAAAGGAGTTCTGAGATAAGAATTTCATACGACCAAACTCAAGTGGTGATACAAGTTGTATTGGCCTTGGTGGAATTGCATGCCGTGTCCCAGCTGTGAACATGACTTCAGCTTCCCACAAGAATAACACAAATCTTTTCAACTAATTCACAAGTGCAAGTACTGACTAATTACTGTTATGGCTAATACTGGTTAGTGGCTTTCTGGTGAGTATTGAGCTGCTTTTTCAGTATGAAACTTAGCTCTCAATACTGGGTAATAATATCCTCTTGCAGGACCAACCAAACATCATTATAATCTGATAACAACAACATTGTTGTTAGGATGATTCACAAAGCATTAAGCATGTCTATACATCTACAGAGTTAAAGGCCAGAATCTGAAGCTAAGGCGTACCAAATGATAGCCGATAACCAATTGCATTATGTCTGATTCTACTTTCTCAAGAGAATGTGTACCTGAGCCTTAATTTTCTTTCTCCAAATGCTGTACTTTTGGTGTAAGGATCCATTATTTCGCTTGTTCTTAAAGTAAAAATAACTATATAAAGAAACTGCAAGTTGTATTCATTCCAGTTCCCATCAGCATTTGGCAGGTTTTGGAACGAAGGTGATGAGAGATACTAACCGGGATGCAAATGACTCAAAGAGAAATACCACGTATCAGCAATAATGGTCACAAAGTCTACTCAGCCGAGCTCTACTGCTTGCAGTCTGCAAGCAGGTTTGTTCAAGATAAGCCCAGACAAGTCTTGCAGCAGTCTAAGCAGATAGACATGAAGATGCAGTCTCAGAAGTCTCTTTGGAGCAAACATGCAAAATGAGATATGCAGACTGTTAGTGCCAGAAATACTACTTTGAAACCGTAGGGAAGAATAACGCACCCTGCTATTTCTTTCCTGTGAGAGAAGGAAGAGGTATTTTTTTGTGCCAGCACCTCGATCCAGGAGCTGCTACCTCTGCCGCTTGTCAGAGGAAGGGGTGGGAGTGGTGGCACGCTTCCTCATGCTGTGCGGTCAAAGGCAAAAGAGCAGCCGGGGCTGCAGCTGCACCATGGTGCTGCTTGGGCCAAACATTCAGGAACACAGCTCAGTTTCTGTAGTGCAGTGCCTCAGCAAGCCCCTGTTCTGGAGATTTTTACAGAGCTCTTTCTTATTAATTCCCCTGACAAGTCTATACAACGGTGAATCAGGAATAGTATGACGTACCTGGTCCATAGCTCACACAGTGACTGCAGGTGTGGTTCCAAACACTCTTGCATCCAAACTGGCTCCAAAGTGCATTACCTATAAGGTACTTCTTGCAACCATTTTATATGCAGGACAGTGATGGGGCTTAATGAGGTAAAACATACGCATTATTCTACAAAAGAGACACAGGTTTGCAGTCCTGAATGAGGGGTGGCTACGATCAGAATATGGGGAGTCGCCTCCCCTTTCATTACTGGTGCTACAGGACCATGGTCACTAATATGGATATAAACTCAGACTCCAGTAACTACCAAATTTATCCTTCTAACTTTATATTGCTAAAGGCACTGGACAAACTCTGCAAATTTGGGAACTGTTCCCTTCACAAACACAGCCTATTGCTTGTGTATACCTGAAGGTTCTGGTGTAATTCTTGATGATGCTCTGTCCAAACGGGCAACTGATGTTTATCCTATGATGGAGCACCATATGATTTTCTTAAGTTAAGGTCCATTAGGTTTTTCAAGGCCCTCTGAGTTGCTCTCGGCCATTCTACATCAAATAACACAGGTTACCCTCGCTTCACAGCTCAGAGGTTTAACGTATGGTGTTTACTCTGTAATAGCACTCAGGAGAGTGAGGATTTCCTCTGAGTGTGTTTTTAATGGTGATAAGATTTTCTGCAAATCCACCATTTTAAGTAATCTTTGAGTATGTTTCCCTTCGAGGGTTTCCTTTACTCAGCGCTAAGCCACCTGAGCTTCCCCCATCCCTCCTCCTGTGCAGATTTTTGTTTTTCCTGGGAGCCTGGATCACAGAGTTGTCCACATGAACAATCCTTCAGGAATCAGTCTGGCATCTCTTTCCAGGCAGATCTGTAAACCTGTGAGAAGGTCAGGAAGTGGAAGCAGGAGGTAGGATGAGAGGGTGCAGATCTGGTTGGTGTAAGCTTTAAACGCAAGTCGCAGTCAGAGTGGTGGGAGGGAAGGCTAGCAGACCAATTCATCTCAGAGCCCAGCTTTTAGAAAAGCTTTCAGCCATGGCCTGGCCAAGAGTTGAGCTAAAAGGTGTTGGAGTAGATGTTTGACCAGCCTGGTCAAGAGTTCAGCCCCCAGACCTCTGTGCAGGCGGAGCCTTAAATCATCTCGCTGAGAGCAGAGTGGGAAAAGCCGACTGTACAAAAAGCTCTAATTTTAAATCTAAGCAACACTTTTTCCATTGTTTTTTGATTCAAATGGCTGTAGAAGGGACTCTATGTCATTGCCTTCACAGCAGAGAGTTGATCCGAAACCCTCTGGGGAGAGTGATGAGGTGCTCAAGGGAGTCAGCACCTGCTGGAGAAGGCCCCAGATCTGCAGTGCAGTCTGGCTGCAGGGAGCTATCTCCTAACCTCTGGCAGGAACATGCTTGCTCATCTGAGCTATGGCAATAGCAGTGGCAGAAGGGCTGCCATCTTTACTGTGACATCAGTGTCTCCTGTCTGTCAGACTACATAACAGGGTGTATCTGGGGCCTCTAACAGTTTATTAGGACTGTACAGGAGTTCTGCAAGTGAGCTGATAACCGCAAAGGAATGTGGTTGGTATGTTTAACCTGATTTCCTCAGAATTTTGTGTCTGGTTCTTCATACGCACCTTCTCTATTCACATCTGACAACAGTTACCACATAGCAGGATCAAAGATACCAGAGTTTCCTTTACCTTTGGTATTGACACTTGATTTCTCAGATGTTACGCAAAGACAGCTGCCACAGCAAACGTAGCACTTTTAATAGCACTGGTGAACAGGTATTTTACAGCAATATTCTGCATGGTTTATATCAGTGGACCTGCTTAGGAACAAGGTAAATAAAATACATTTTTTTAAACATTCCCAAAAGGCATAAAATAGCAGTACTAGAGTCATTACAAAACCATGCTGTGTTGTTAGGGCTTTTTGCTTCCGATAGTGTCACGGGAAGAATACACGATGCCTGTGGTAATCCTCCATCTTTGGCAGACAGTCCTCTGTGCTCAGCGATAACATGCCGTTTGAGACAGGATCAAGTAGCAGAAGATAAGACTCAAGCTAGCCACGCGATTCCTCTACTTACCTGGGAACTCCAGTATTTTGAAGAGTTCAAAGAGCAAGTAAACTGGGTCCAGACTTTGTTTCTGGACTACATCCAAGTGCAAGGTTACACTTCATAAATAACCTGCACATATTACCCTTCAGGCACCTTTAAAAGGAAGGCACTTCAGAAAAATATACAATTTACTTGTTTGCAAGTCCAGTAAGTGGAAATTTCCAAGCCTTTCTTACTCTCTCCTGCTATATTAACAAAACCAGAAACCTTCCTGCAGGTGAGAGCAGAGTGGCCACCGATATTCGTGTTGGGTTGAACAATTACTTCTGAAGTCTGTTTTTTCAGAGGCTTGTCATTTGCTGCATGCTTCACCACCTGTGTTTCTCTGTAAGTTTGGATGGGTGGAGTTCATTTCAATTTCCTGCTCTTCTTCTACCACACTAATTATACCATCAGCTTTTTTTGCTGTCATAGTGCTTTAAGAAAATTGAACTGTGAGTGACAGATACCGGAGACAATATTTGGAAAAGAAAAGAAATCCCACCCCAGACCTATTTCTAGATTCATCTCCAGCTTACCATATTGTGTACCACCATCTTGGGCACATCTTCAGCCTCTCACAAAGCTGTTAAAGTGCCCTGAGGTTTCCAGGTTTGACATTTTAGATTATACTACCTTGGAGCCAGGGACTATATCTCCTCCTTGTTTCTGCAAGTGGCAAGCACAAGATGCTAGTGATTTGACAGCAAAATGCATAAAGTAATTTTAATTTTAAAATGTACCTCTCTGTTGTTTTGAACTCAAGGATACAAATATATCTATAAACACACAACGTGGACCCAGTATATACAAATAATGGATCTGAAAATGTGAAGAAGAGACTGATAAGGGGAAAAAAGTAGTATCTTCAAGGAACAGACCCATACTTTGTCTATTCCTCTTGTCTGCTTTCAGGCAGGAGAACATCTGCCTTTTGAAGCAGGCCTCCTTGCTCTGTGTAATGTATCAGTCTGCAGTCATCAGGAAAGTTGCTGTTTTTCACCCAGAAGTATTAACCTTTTTGAAGAGACTGACCGTGAGCAAAATGATTTTTCTTAAAGGAAAGCTTATTTTGCTCTGGACAGACATTTCTGCCCCAAATCACAGTGACATAAATGTCAGTGTCTAAAATTTTACAAATTTTATGTCACCAAATTCATCAGACCAAAATAGGTGGCTGCTATGTCACGACTCCTCAGGACTTTATTATGCTATATCCCAGCCTGAGTGATGAACTGTTAAATGTGTCACACTTACGCATACACCTATGAAATAAAAGACTCAATGGAAGTTGTATTACATGTGTAATGGAATGGAAAAAAGAACAGGAGTAGGGAGCTTTCCTTTTTGTCTTGCAAAACATCTATCATTTTCTTAGATATTAGCACAGCTCTTTCAATATATTTGAAAAGTTTGAACTATTCATCATAAAGGTAAATTTGCCAAAAGCATCAGCCGTTTAAAAATGTGAAGCTATAAAGGGGGTGGGCAGCGAGCTTACAACGAGTCCATTGTTCTGCTCTAAGCACTGTCACTCTGAGCCGGGAACAAAACCGAGAGCTGGACAAAAAGGAGGTCCAGCCATCTAGTGGTAAATGACGCTGATGTGCAGCCTGCTGATGTCTGCCTTCCATGGGGACGCTCACAGGGCCTCCGTGTGCTCTGTAGAGGGAGAAAGGGACGTTTCCCAAATTTTGATAGGTGCAGGACTCGGCAGCAGTGAGACATCTAGGGAGCAAGCTGAAGTGCATAGGACCCTGCAGCCAAATTGGGAGAAAGGTTGGCAGAAGAAGTAACCTTTTCAAACACAAGGTCAGCTTTTGCTAGGTTGACAAGGAAGAGCCTGCAGTCCGTGTTCTACACTATGGAAGTACGCCTGTTTACAGTTGCCTGCTTACAGTGCTTATTCAGACAGTCTCTTTTTCAGAAAATATCTGTGTCCTTGTGAGCTTGCACTTGCCACCCTGCCCACGCCTGCACAGCAGTATTCGGGGAAAATTTTGGGCAGTTTTCCATAGTTCCATAGCAGAGAACAGCATGTCCAGAGGATACGCACAACAGAATGGCGCAATATACTCAGGTCCCACTTCACACAAGGAAAAGAGAGGTGTAAGCCAAATTGTCACAAATGAAACAAGAATGATGCAATCAAACAGCTACACAAAGAAAGCCATATGCTTAGTCCAAGCTAGGATAAAACACTTACCTACCAAATTTATTAAGAGTGAACTGTTTCATATTTTCTGTATGGTTACAAACTAATAGAAAAAGCTTAATCTTGGCAAGGCCTGAAGACACATCAAAATAGTAAACCATTAAATACTTCAAGGAAAGAATAAAAAAACCATACAATGTATATGCCTGAATACCTCTCCGTATTCAACCCAGAATGCCAGAGCTCCCATTCCAAAAGTGATCTCAGTGCTTAGAAGCCCATGTCTCCTTGAAAGCAGGCAGATGCTAGTCCTAGGGGGCCGAGTATGCAACTTGCTTAGGCACGGCGAAAAGGTATCCAGTGGGATAGCCTAAGCAGTCTGGACATTAAATGACCATTAGTTTCAATGTGAATTGAACCTCAGTGAAAACATAAAGCCAATTATCTGTTTACCCAACTACAGATGTAAGTGCTTTACTTACAACAACCAAGATGAAAGTTACTGCCTCTTTTACACAGTGACAAGCAATTGATTTCCATCTATGTTTGTTAGCCTATGGAGTAACACCATGATATTAAAATCCCTATTGCTACATTTTACTCTAAGCTATTTTGACTGCTACTGAACTCTTTTGAAATATCAAATTTTGTCCAAAGCACATCCCGTTCTTGGGATTACATACACATGAAACTGCATCGCAGGTTGTACTCAGCTACAAAACACGGGCCAAAGTACAGTCGTGGTTATACCAGGCGTAGCCAGGTAAATATGGAATCATTCTGCGAAACTCCAAATAATTACTTTGTGCTGTAAGTGGGAATTTTTGTGACTGAAAACAAAGTTTCATTCCAAGTAGTTACTGCAGCATGAATTGATTTTAGCAGGCACATTTGTTCTTTATCAGAAAACATAGTACTGGAGGGAGCACAGAGGATAATGCTTCCCTTGAGGTAGGGGATATCCGAAGTCAGCTCAGTCGGTGTTATTTGCTGACAGCTACTAGCGTAGAAAAGAAATACAGCTGTTTCCTACTAGAGTGATATCAGCTACTATATCTCAAACTCTCACTTCTGTTTGCGTAATGTTTCTGTTACCTACAGCGGATAGCTAAAAAAGCAGGGGGGAGCATATCTGTTGCTACTTTGAAGTGGTATTTGCCATTGATTCTCCTACCAAAAACTGGAAAGTAGATAGGGATGCAAATTCATCATTAATGTTTTGTCAGAGTTCTGTTCTAAGGAGTGTTTGGCCATGGAGAGGTTGAATCTCCCGATGAGCCATTATGCTCATATTTTATCTGGTCTTTACCAAACATGCTCTCTCACCTGGCTAACAGGAGAAATTAACTGCCCAGTGCTTGCAACATTGTGTTCCCCGGTGGGATGGCTGCCTCATGCCGTCTGGCTTTGCCCCTCTCATTTCACTGGTGGATCACACTTGATATTTGTGTTGAATCCGACACACAACACTTTCAGAGCTGTCTGAAACCACAAACATTAGAAGGAAAACGAGCAGAAAAGCTGTGCTTTTCACTTCTCTGTTTTACCCACTGGGAAGCTGGGGCAACAGGTTAGCTGTAATGGACTTTCTTACAGCATCTCAGTAAATCAGTGGCCAAGTTTGCTGCCAGTTCCTGTACTCAGCAGCTAGTAAGAGGCTAGGGCAGAATGCTAGACATGAGCATCCTGCTTCAAAATCTCTCAGTCTGCTTTTCCTTTTTTCCAGGTGAACAGAGCCTCATCTTTGGGATGGAGTTGTATCCAAATCTGCATTCCTCTGCCATACATTTTGGATATTCATTGAAACAGGGTTATTTTTTTAAAGACTTGAAACTGGAATTTAAAAGCTGCTGACTTAAGAAAAAGGAGCCAGGAAGGAGCGCAACAGAGAAGGGATCAATGTTCTTGGGCAGAAAATACGGAAACAGCACCTCTCCAATTTGTAAAACACCCACTGGGGTCAGGGTGGGGTGGTCTGGCAATGAGTATAAATGTACACAATCCTGCAGCCATTTGGGGCTGTCTGCACTGAGAGCACCACTGCTGTCCTACTTTCTACTACGCTGCAGGTTGCCTGCCGCACTCTGTAAACACACTCCTCTCCTTGGGTTATTTTTGAAGCAGCTCCTTAAAACAGATTATGTGTCTCTTCCTCGCTACATAAATAACAGTTTGCCTCATGCTCCTGCCATCCTTTTGAACTAAATTAAAAAATAAAGAGGAGGGGGAAAGAAGAGTATCCCTTCCACTGGTGATTTCTGTTGTAGCTTTCGTGGCACTGTTGCTCTGGGGTATGTGTTGCCTTCATGCCCTTCTTAGGGTAAGATACAAAGGTTTTTTCTTTCTGACCTTCTTTCTTGCCCTTCCCAGGATTCCCCCCTCTTTAGTCCCTTTCCAACTCTCTCCCACTTCTCCTTCTCTGACTTCTGGAAGCACTGCAAACACCACAAGTCTCATAGAAACTTCCTCTTGAGTAATACTACCAAGGAAGGATCCACACATACCAGTTACAGTTTGTCTTCCTTGCATAGTCTTCGTGCAGCTAGCAGTACCATTGCTTGCCACCCATGCATGCCTGTTATGGGCATCCCAGACTCTTCCTTTGAAAGGAATCGTTCTTCTTAATCACTTTGTCCTTCATTTCTCTTGGCGATACTAACATCCTAAGGAAGCGAATTGAATGTGTGCAGAATGGGATAGCTTGAGATGCACGGATGCTGACATGTTCCTGTGAACCTGACAGAACCAAGCCAGTAACACCAGCAAGAACCAGCTGATGACATCACTAGGAAGAGCTGAACCAAACTACCATGCTCCCTCTTGGTCTCTCTTTAGAAACCAAGTCTGGCACATCGTTGCCAGCTCTCAGAGGATCTGCTCTGCTCTCCCACAAAGCAGCAAGCCCCAACTTGGAATTCTGGCTTCCAAAGAACACGCAGAGAGCAGCCTTAGCTCCAAGATTATGTAACTTTTAAACATTCATTTTTAGGTGTTGAATCCAGGGGAACCAGCCAAGCAATCAATCACCCTGTCCATCCAGTGATTAAAGTATGTGCTGAGTCGTGGAAAAACATATGAAGTGAAATATCCTTGATAGAATATTTGGCCTAAATGTCATTATCTGGTATCGCTTATGCACACAGGGACTGATTCTGCTAGCCTTGCTCACAGAGTAGCCAGGAAATATCCTTACGGGTTTAAAGAGAACTGATCAATAAGGTACTTTTTGTGAGCAGAGGAAGCAAGCACAAGCCGGCGGAGGTAGAGGCAGAGGAATTACATAGGCCTACGAACTTTGAGCCCACATGTGAAATCTCGGCTCCGAGCAAATCAATGGGCGTTTTGCGATTTTGGCTGGGGGTGGGGAGGTTTTACCACACAGCTTATTGGGCAACATTCCTACCAAAGTACAAAACAAAACCAATCTGCAGACTCAAGGGCTTAGAACAAGAGAAGAATATTTTCCTCTGTAGCCAAGGCCCTATGTACCATCACCAATTATACCACTGGAAGCTAAAACAAGAGAGTATAGTCTAAAAAATGCAACATCTCAGAGACAGTCCTGGTAGCGTAATAGCATTCCTGAATGGCTGTTGTAGCGCTGTTGTGGACAAGGCCTCTGGAATGCCAAACAAGGTTTCAACAATTGCTAATGCCACTCAGTTATATTTGCTTCTTTCTAAGTGACTGAAAAATTATCAGAGTGTCCGTTTCCACTCCCCCTCTTTGCCTGATGTCTCTGAGAGCAAGGTCCTACAGTCTTGGGTGTCTGCAGAAGCTTTGTTACTGGTGGTACGGGGATTATAAACAGACCATAATGTAGGGACAGGGTTTCAGTTGGACTCATAAGGTTTGGAACTTCTTTTTCAGTTTATATCTTTTCTTTTTTTTACCATGTAGTCTCTTTCTCTTAACAGCTTTGCTCCCCCTAATGCTAGAAAAGGAAAATAGCCTTCTACTATTCAGTACTGTCTAAGAGGAGATTCAAAGATGCTTCACACACAGCCAGGCCTTCCACACCCTGTGGAGGTTTTTAGCCTTACATTACATCTGCCAGCATGACTTGGCCAACAGAAGAAACTGAGAATGCGAGCGTTGCCCACTAGGCACAGCTCTGTGCTACGCTGTAAACTATTGCACAATTGCTGGTTTAACATGAAAAATTGATCTCAGTTGTGATTTCAGGAGGAGGTCATTGGCCCAACTGCTTCATAGTGTGTAGGGGAAAGAAACCAAATCCAAACCCAGTGTTACACGAGCCTGCAGATAAACACTAAAGTTACACTACAGGGTTCCAGATAGTAGGTGTGTTAAAAAACACCCACACCCCACACCCAAACACAAAAACAAAATAAAACAATTTCATTAGAGGAGACAAAGTAAGATCAAACATCCTCAGCCCCGCAGAGCAGCCATGTTGGGGCACATGCAGGCTCCAGCCTCCTTTTGCTGGCACACAAAGCCCATGGGCAGTGATATGAACATGGTTACACAGAGCTAAAAGGATGCGCTGACAAAGGGCCAGGTCATATAACAAGAACATGTTTCCTCTTCATGGGCTTTGGGGGTAAGGGGAGATCATAGTGCAAGCCTTCGGCAGGACCGAGAAACACTCAGTCTAGTTGCGGTACAGCATCCTCTGTCAGAAACATCGAAGCTTTTAGCACGTTAGCAGGGGAGTGAAGGAAACGAAGGCAGCAAAGGCCTCTCGGTGTCCTTACCCGCTGCAGTGGGCAGGGGCTTAAAATCCCCGACATACCTTTTTCAATTACAATGCAAAATAAATAGCTCGCTGTCAGCACAGTATAGGAGAGGGGAGGAGAGCACCGACAGGACATTCTCTTTAGGGGAACAGGTTGAGGATGGTGGTCAGTAGCACAGGACACCTGCTGTTGCTGGCCCTCCACCAGTTCTAGGACATGCTTTCCCATCCCCACCAGGATGACACCTCTCTCTCCCTCCCACCACAGCCCAGACTTCACCTATCCCACACAGCCATCCTGGTAGCCGGGAGGCTAGGCCAGGAAAACTCATCCAGGGTGGACGTGACACCATGCCTCTGGCAATGGAAAGAGCTTGCTGCAGGTTATTTCTCTCTTCACCCTGCCACAAAAGCCTAAGCCACCTCCTCCAGACACCTTCTGAGCCCTACTGCCACCAGCTGAGAGAAAAAAAAAAACCACTAGGCTGTTTTAGTTAATTTTAAACCAGTGAAAGCTGATTATTGCTTAGTAAGCCTAATTCATGCCTGCACTCTAAATACCAAGGGAAAAGTATGTATGTCTTCCTTTATATAGCAAAGAAGAGTAGACTAGGACAAGAATCTCTTTAGGAATTATGGATCAGAGGACTTGATGAGAGCTGTCCAGTTTAATCCTTTTTCTTTCAAACTACCATTGCAGCCAGGAGTTGAAATTCTGCTGCACTAATGTTCTCAGCACAGCGTGGTCAGCTGTGTGCTATCAACACTCCCATCCTGCAGGCTCACTCACACATTGAAAAAAAATATTCCTGCATGTCAGAAGTAGTAAATTTTAAAAGCAGCAGCAGCCAACGAAAAATCATGGAAACTTAGGTGCCCACAACAGCTGGAACAAAGGTTTAGCAATACATGCCACGCTGACTGCATCAAACCATGGGCAACAGATGTACTTCGACAACAAATCCTCTTTCTTCACATTTAGGTGTATTAACTGTTTGACTGAGGGCTTCCTCCCACATACCTATTTTCTATATCCCTTAATGCGTGGCATTCTGCCACCCAGAGAGCAAAATACATTCACCTTCTTCTTCGGGTCACAGAACAACTCTAGCCATGCTTGAAGCTAAGCAGTCTCCCAGCTGCCACCACTTGAGTCTCACATCAGTTGAAGCTGATTTAAAGGCAGCAGACATGAAAGTCATGTCAAGCAAAACTGATCCATTCCTCCTGCAAAAATTACACAGGGAAAGGCAAGGGCAGGCAATAACAGTCCACAGATCTTCTAAAAGAATTTGGTGTGAGGAGCAGAGCTGTACTGAAATGAAAGCAATGCAAGGAGGCTGCTAGGTTGCCCACATGCCATGGAGACAGGGGAAGGTAGCAGCTTCATCTGCAACTATTACCTGTCTTGGCCCTCTGGCAATAGAGCCAGAGAGAAAAGAGCAATACCTGCACTCTGATTCCCCTTCTCTCTTTCTGCAGATGGCAAATACTCAAATTTTCAGACTGCTTTTATGCCTTCCCGTGCTTCATCACAGCAAATATTTGCAGGACACTCGGTGCTTCTCTGTTTGACCTGTTCTGAGCTGTCTCCTCCTTAGACCCAGATCCTCCCTTCAGCCCCTTCTGCTTTGTAGTCTTTGCTTTTATATTTGCATTGTTTGCTGGGAGGATGAAGGTGTTGCTCTCCTTACCTCCCTGCAGTGGTGAAACCTGACAGATTTAACCTAAAACCATAGCTTCTTTATTGTTGTCATTGTAGTGAGAAAACAGATCTCTACTCTTCTCCTCAGAGTTTTCATTATAGATGCATACCAGAAACTTGGCCCACCTGTACAAGGTTGAATGACAGTCTTAAAATACTTGAGTCCCTTCAAATTCGACCTACAATACAATTTTTAAATAGCATGAGTACTAGCAAAATGGCACCGGCATGACCTCATAGGACTATATAATTCCTAAATGAAAAAGCTTGTATTAATCCTGCGAGGCTTAAAATCAGTTTCTGATACACTGAACAGAGTTCATGGAACCAGCAGCTCCATGGATCCAGCTGCACTCAGTCCTGATGCCTCGTGCTAGGGGTGGATACCTTTTCTAGAACAGGCAAGATCTATATGAGTAACCCTTTGATAAACATCACCCAGACCGGTCTGGAAGGAGCTTGGTATCGTTCAGTTTGTTACAAAGAGCCATGGAGAGTTTCTCGCAGGCTTGCAAACCAAAGCAGCGATTCTGATGAGAATGAAATAGTGAGCATGTGGGGCTTGATGACATACAGTGGCAGTGGAAAAACTGCAGATGGGTGCCATCATCAGTAACAAGATGCTATAAATGTTCATAAGTTTGTAAGTGCTTTTCTTTAAGGGTAGTCATATGCCAGAGCAGTGCTAGTCTGCCACTGAGAGCCTTGCTCCCCTACAGTCATTAGCATCTTCTAATCGTCTTCAGTGCAGTTGCTTTATCATTATCAGCAGGGCCCACAAAATTGTTTGCAGAGCAGCAGGCTGGTCAGGTTATCTGGCAGCCTTAAAGCTGTCTCTTTCTGACAAATACCACATCTTCTGCTCTAGCAAAGGGCTAACCCTTGCTTGGAACAGTAAAACAAGCCTAGTGATAAATAAAGCTAAAGTAAGATCCAATGAATACATCCAAAGGGAAGCCTGGTAGTGTCAGGCAGCCAGGTGAGTTTGAAACCTGGACTTCCACAAAATAATACTGATAGCATCTGCAGATCAGATCCGTTATCTGCTGTACAGCCCCAGACTGGCAGGAGCCACATGCACTGTAAAAGCGGGCCTTGTCTTTGGTTGTGAGAAGAGGTGTGATCTTAGTTTATATCATCTAAGGCAAGATAACTAATGCAAGGTAGGTGAGAGAGCAAGCCAGCTGTATTTTTAACAAGAGCTAACAGGATGAAACAACTGATTGGCACCATGCAGGGCTTAGTCCAGTGTGACTCATACCAAAAGTGCAAACAGCTCTATATAAACTATCACACACACTAACAACATCTTTTTTCCCCAACCAAATGTGTATCCATAAAGTCAGAGAACAGGAAGCACGTCCTTCCCCCCTTGGGTAAACCCACCTAAAGACATGAAACATCCGTCGCTATGTAACTTTTTGTGAAGCCATTTCCTATGGCAGATGTACATTTGCAGAAGGTCATCCTGTGACAGATACCACAAACGATTGCTTGGGGGGGGAAAAAAAAACCACTTTTGTCTTGTGATTTCATGCCCCTTTTCCATTGGCTTTTCATGGGCATGACTGAGTTTTAACCTGACTGGTTGCAAGAAGAAAATAAGCTCATCCATTTGCAGTACACTCACATTTAAGTAGTGTATTATATGTGTTCCTAGAGTCCCTTAGCAATGGCAGCCTCCAGTGCAAGGATGCCTAATCATATTTAGGGAAAATTATAGAGCAACAAGCCATGCACTTTGGGCACAATCCCTGAAGTCAATGAAAATTTGTTTACATCCTCGGTGATATCTGACAGCAAAGGAACAGTTCAGATTGTTTTAATAAGATGTTATGCACAGAGTCAAAAAGCCAAAGCCCTACGTACGGTACCAGAAGCCAAATCCTTTCCCTTATTGTCAGTTCAGAGGCTAGCACAGCAGGTTCAGCAACAAGCACGACTGAGCGCCAGTAGTGCCTGCAGGGCTTCTTCAGTCTTACCTCCTTGCTCAAAAAGATGCCCTGTTCCACTTTGAACCTTCATTAAAGCTAACCAGGCTGAGCTTCAGCGTGACTCAGCAGCAGTCACATAGCTAAAGCACATTTAGCTTTTGAATCTCGTGCGCACAGTTTACCGCTACATTACAGGTCTCTCAAGAAACTTTATCTAAGATAAAGACACTAAACACAGCTTATGCATTACATCTAGGTCCAAAACACAGTTATTTCAATTAAATATGAGGTCTGAAGTAAAATGCAAACTTGGTGTATCTATAAATCTTATAATCTCCCTCCTCCCTACTTTTTTCAAAGGAAAGTAGATTATAGCTGGAATTTTCTGTTATTTGAGCTTGTCTTCTATCACTTCTTGAAAGATTTGTATCCCCTTACCCTTGGAATGTAAAAAAATGTATATTAAAGAAACTATTATGTGGAATGGCTGATATTTTTGTAAGCTTAAGAAAAGTTTTATTAATAGATTACAGTAAAGATGTGTGAAAGTTAATTTTATGGAAGCAAGATGAGGGATATTCATGAAACTTCCCTTATTGGTAAAACTTGTGCACAAATAAAGCACAATTGGTTTTGGAAGTATTTCTATCTTCAACTAATTTTGTCCAGGAAGGAGTTAAGTTTTTCAGGAGGCAACACAATACATCAGCGTCTGATAAGACATTTCTTTGGCAGAGAAAAATTAACAGTTCGACATAGGAGAGTTGTAGCAATTACACCAGGGTGAGGCTTTTACTCCTTTGCAGACACAGACTCTCTCAAACATGGAAACTCTATGCGCCTGAAATTCAGGCTCCAGTAACAGGTCAGATTCCCTAAAAAGTAAAATGAATACCTATGAGAAAGTGAGGGTTTTGTACATGTTACTATTTATCATTAACAGTAGCGCCTTCCTTTTTGCAAGCTTCACCATGACCGTTCTAGAATAAATTAATTCAAATAAAAGGAAAAAAAGACCCTTCCCCTCAAGAAGATCCAATTTTTACTCTTGTGAATTCACACTTCCGCTACATTTCCAAGTCTGCCATTCTGTCATCCAGGATAGACAAGATCTTAACTGGTGACGTAAAGAGCAAGCAGAAAAGAAAAAAAAATATAATCAGGACATCCTCAAACATTTCTCTCACTTCAGCCTTGCTTCATATAGCACAAAGTAGACAAAACAGGATCCAGCTGACAGCATTTATTCCTTTGAAGGTCAGCTTTAAAAGAAAGAGCTACTGTAGCTACCTCAAAAGCCTGTGAAGCATTTTTTATGGAGGAGGGAGCCTGAACTCTGGAAGAAGGCAGCATGAAGATACAGGCATGTGCTCACCCAGGGAGCCGCCCCCATGGAAATATGCCTCATGCTCCAAAGTGAACCTGCCCTGCACCCAGGCCTGGGTCGGGTTGGTGCAGTTCCCGGTCTGCAGAGCCCAGAGAGAGGAACATCTAAAGCTCCCTCACCGAGACAGGGAAAGATGAGTTTACATCATGAGTTATCTCTCTCCTGTACCTCTTCTGTTTGACAACAGAGTTGAGCCAGCCGGCGCTGACTTTCCATGGCAAAATGCCTGACGTGAAGAAATTAAGCTGGCTTTGTTTATGGCTGTTTCATTTATTAGGTCACAAGGTGTGACGGGTGCACTTGACCCCTTAACCAAACTATTGGTAGTTTGGTACAGGCTCCAAAGGAGGTAAAGGCCTGAGCCGTAACCAGGCCAAGAACTCCTCTAGTTCCAATCTCTTCTCTGAAAACCCACAAAGGAGCAGAGTGACACAGTGAGCATTGATGCATATGAGCTTGGAACACCGATCATGCGACTAACACATGAATAGCAGGTGGCTTTTCCAAGACTCGTTTATCAAGGAACAAAGAATGTTGTGGGTACAAGGAGTCTCATGCATCCCTTTCCATTGCATGTAATTTGACTACAAGCCAACCACTTTATTCCATAAATATGACAGCCTAAGTGAGCCGCCTTTAAGCTCTCCCTGCTAGGCAGCATGGCTGCATGGTGGTGATCTCCCCTTGAGCTGAGATGCCTCTAAAGGTTGCTCCTCGAGGCAGAGAGACCTTTTACCAATGGCAGATCTTCGGGTAAGTCCAATCTGAGCTCTCCCTGAATTGCAGCTGGACTGCACACCAGGTGACTTTTCCCTTGAGCAGGGACATCTCTCAAGGTTTGAGATTCCTTACCTGAGATTAAGAGATCCTTCCTTGCCCAAGGCGGAGAGATCCCTTACTTGCGACAGATCCTTGGTAAGTGACTGATAGCATGCTGAATTAATACAAATGAAACATTACTAATCCATGTAGCTATTAAATATTAATTGCTGTAAACTTTGTATAGATAATTCCATTAGACATAAACTGTTGTCCAAGTTTGAGACTAAGAATGGACCTAGCCACACCTAAGCTCCACCAGGAGTTTAGAAAGCAAGGGAGTCCACTCTGAACCTCATGACTCAACAGGAGGGTCTTCCTTACCCTTTTCGTCCCTGGTCTCTGTGTGAACCATTCTAACTTGATTCTAACTCAATTTTCCTTTGTATGTTTCTTCCATGCAGTAATTAATAGAGTGAACCTTGCCATCAAACTTATCGAATCTTGGTAAACCACCGTTAAACTTTGTTAAATTCCATGAGATATATTGAACCCTGTCAAATTATTATTCTACCTCAATAAAACATATTGCTGCTTCTCTCTTTTGAGTGAGGTGCATTCCACTCATTCGCAACACAAGGCTCCCAAAGTAATCAAGAACCCATGGGGCTGTTTGAAAATAGCTAACACAACAGGCACAAGCAGAGGAAAGAAGGTTCCTGTGCAAGTATACACCATTTGAATTTGCTTATTTTTAACTGAAAGAGGACTTACAGCGGCAGAAAAGTGAAAAGCACACAGTAACTATGGACAGCTCTGCCAAGTGAAATCTGAATTTAGTGATCCAACTATTACCAGGGTCAAAAAATAAGGCTTGCATTTGAAACAAACTTGGTTCTCTTTATGAGGTGAGGTGGACTTGGAGGGGGGCAGCTGGTACTATTTTGGAGAAGTGCTGCTAATTATCAGAGAGAGTTGCTTCTTCTAATTTGAAATCAGATTTTCTGCTTCTGTAATTCCATTCTTTTTAAGGCACAGTCTGCTAAATTGCAAGACTTTTATTTACATGCTGTAACTGTATGGTTTGCATTGCCCTGGGTGGAAGAAATTTAAGTTGTTAACCAGATTTCCAGTACTCAGCAACCAAACAACCCACAGAAGGGGAGATGCAAACTAAGCTCTAAACAGGATTGGTAGAGAGAGCATAGTTAAAAAAAAAAAAAGCTAAAGCAAAGATTAGTATCTCCACCTTCTTTTGTTAAGTAGTAGTTCTGGCATGTCTGCTACCAGACTGATTGGAAGGGGAGGCACAGTCTGAGACAGGTTTGTTTGTGGGAAGCTACTATGAAGGATGATACAGATGGAACTGCCTTCTCGCAATGCATCGCTATGCTGGAAATTCAATTGCCCTGAGAACATCTAAGACCAATACTATAAATTCGCTCAGAAAGGGACTCACCAAATTAATGGAGACAGATAAATCAGTAGCTATTAAACACGATGGTCTAGGCACAGGTTTTTTTGCCAAAAGTTGACAAGGTGTCCCAGAGGAAAGATCACACTACGTGTCTTTCATTTCTTAAGCTGTTTTCTAATCATCTGTCATTAGCCACTGTCAGAAACAGTATACAAAGTTAGGTCAACATTTTAACCAGCTCAGTAGATAGGAAGACACCTTTGCTGTCAGCTCCCAAGTTTAACATATGCATGGTCAAGAATACAGTATGTGCCAAAGGAAGGCAAACGGCAGAGCTCCTGGCTCCCAAGTGAGCCAGAAAAGCAATTTTCTGCATGGAACTCTGTAAGTAATAAAGTATCTTTTTTTGTAGCTCTACTAGCAGTAATGAAACCCCTGTGTTTGGGGGATTTCTTGTTTTTTAAACTGTCTCCAAAGAATAAACAGGCCCTGGATTTCATCACATGGAAAAAAGTAAAGCATATGCCCTTTTTAGTGACATTTTAGTCTACGGAACATGAGTTTAATGAGAGAAAATTCCTGTCAGCCCAGTCCAGTGTTATACATAGTTCATTTTTCCTACTTATACCACAACCCATAGTAATAGGTAACAATTAACCATATGAACAAAAATGCCACATTTTTGTCCTCCTGAACTGAAGGGAGAGCAACAGTCACATCAAACTGAATGCTGAAAACAGATTATCAACACTTTCAAAAACATCTACCATGGTTTAAGAGTTACCTTTCCAATCAGGACAGCTACAGAGAACTGCTGGAACTACGGCATTTCCTGCTTCTTTGGACTGTGGCAAGGCACAAGAACATTTTCTCTAAGTTATTTTCCTCTTGCACATCTCATGCCACTAGATAAACGAAACAAGCTCTCTAAAGGGCTCAGTGCAAAAGCCACCTCATGCCACATCCCCCTGCAGCTGAAGTCTATTGATTTTTCCAAATGTGTTGCTGAAGTCCCTCTTGCTGGGGCAGATATGAACAGCTATGCAGGAAAACACAGTGAAGGTTTTATGTGATCCTAAACACATGACAGATAAAGACAATACCGACTGTTGGGAAAAGGCAAGGCGCTGTTGGTTTCTACCTTGCTCCGCCTGTGTTTTTGAGTGGAGTTCAATTTGGGACATGCTGCCTACTGCCGCAGTGCAAAACGTCTATCTCCACATGTTTACCACCTGAAATTTTCTATGTTAATATTTTATTACTGCTTGCAGGCAGGTGATAGCTGGAGGCCAGCACCTGGAAAATGTGCTCTTGCAAGTATTTGAATTAGTATCCAATGACTTCAGCCAGGAAGGAGGTGGGAACAGGCCCAGCTGTTAAGCCTTTCCAGAGCATATCTGGAAATGATACACGCACCTGGTGGAGCTCTCAAACATTCCTTTGTGTGTGATCCACAGCCTGCTGCAGGGAACTACGTGGCCACATTTCCTCAGCAGCTCCGCTCTGCTTTGTGCGTGGAAGGGAGGATGCCCAAAAGCCAGGGGTGGCACTGGAGTCAGAGAGGGAGTTTGCAGCCCAGCTGGACTGGAGCTGTTCTAACCTGTGCCGCTGGCATACCATCTCCCTGAGGGAGCACATCATCCTGCTAGATCTTCCTAATGTCTGCCAGTTTTGTGCCACTGAGGAGTTCCTTTATCCAGGGCAAAATTCTTAATCCACACACCCTATCCCTGCCCCTTTTTATAGCCGCCTCTGCAGCAAAATCTAGATCACAATAGACTGTCCCCATGCTGCTTAATGACAAAGCACAAAAACTTTGCGGAAAGAAAACCCAACAGGCTAAGTTTTTTAAGCGGTCAACAGCTGTTTTCTGCATGGATGACAATGTGGTAAGAACAGAACAGACCAAATGAACTTGAAGCCACAGGACTGAAATTACTGGAAAACAAGAACTGAGTTGTCAGTGTTCATGGGTACTTGCAAAAACAAACAAAAAAAATCACTAGGTCTCACTAAATGACTGAAACGAAAGGTTTAAGTAGCAGCTTATCTGAATTGTTTCCCCTTCTACAAGATCTCAAACTCCATTGAATTCTCCCTCTGTAAAATATCACAAGGACGCAGGTAGAAGACAGGTAGGGAAGCCCATGAATTGCATTTTCTACCCCAGCACTCCCCACACAGACATGAAGACCTGGATGGACTTAGGCAGACTATCAGGAAGTCAACAGAAACTTGTTTTTCTCTGCCTTTCCTACTTTCATGTCACCCAAGAGCCATCTGCTAACACCTGAGGAGCACATTGGACTAATGCTGGGGCAAGCTCTGTCCAGAGAGCAAAAGCCTTTTCTTTTCTGGTTGAGTACTGACGTTTACACAGGGACTTTGCTGCACAGAACTGCAAGCTCATTTCCTACCCCCCACCCCCATTTAGTCTTCTGCAGTTAAAAGGCCTTTACAGTCAATTGCCTCAAGCTCAAGGGATAGCTCAGACTACAACCTGGAAAATATGAACTGCCCTGTCCAACAAAACCATTTCACAAACTCTGATTCCTGTCTGCTTTAATAAGGGAGCAGCACGGGGTGAATCAGAAAAACCTGAAACATTGCATTAAGGTAAGCAACTGATAAAATTGTTACATGCACAATAGTCACCTCACAGAGCAGCTGCTCAAAAAAGGATTTGATGCCGATTGAGGATGAGTTGTAAAACTTGTTCAGTCTCTATCACGTCTGATTTCAGGTTCAGCATCTGCTCTAGGCCCAGGGAAATGCTTTGGCTCAGCTGCCTTCAGTTTGTCTTCATCACCATCATTAATACTTGTTTCCTCACTGGAATTAACGTTGGGATGACACTTGCTGAATACTCTGGCACAAAAACTACAGTATGAGTCATCCATCCCCTAACGCCATTACAAGGTACAGAACAGCTCACACATGCTGTGCTTCTGAGCCGTTTTTAAACTTTCCGTCCAGTAAAGGACTTTTTATTGCTTACAGCCCAGCAGCTGTATTTTAACTAAGCAAAAGACTACCTGAAGAGAAAGTGCACAGCAAAGGCAGCTGGGAAAAGCCCAGTGCTTAAGGCACTCTGGCTGGCGCGAACACGCTCTACACACAGCTCCCCTCGTGCAAGACAGCACTGTGCTGCTGCCCACCTCACACAAACAGCTCTTTCGCTACTTTAGCAAAATTGTGCCAATTGTAAAAGCACAGCTGATACTAGTCTCTGAAACATGCAGAGCAAGGTATGAACTGTTTCCTTGAAAGGTTAACGTTCTGAGGTATTTAGACTCAGACCTACAGAAAGGAGGAATTATAACGTTTAGGACAAAACCCACAGTTTTCATAGTATTTTGGGTGGACCTCTTAGATCCAGCAGGAGCTGTTCCACTGCCCCAGCAGCTCAGTCACTGCTGAGTAACACTTTCACTGTCCTTTGGCACGCTCCTGTGAGCCTCTGCTCCTCCTCTTGCTGCTGCTGGCCACCACCCCAAGAAGATATTCACGGGCACAACTGAAAGGCTGTCACAACTATATGCATTCTCCATTTTAATGTCACAGCTCAGTTTTGGAAAAACATCTAAATAGATGCACCAGGCAGCTAGGAATCTCTTCTCTCTTCCTTTCCAAGCGAGCCAAGCCCAGCTGCAGCCAGCCCAGCCTGCATGCAGGTGCATTATCCAGCATGCTGTTCAAGAACTGTTCAGACATTTTAGTGCTCTGGTGTTGCCAGTACAATTATCATTGAGCACAGCTCAACAACGCTGGGGAAATCCTTAGAAAGTGTTATAAAATAGGCAAAAAAAAAAAAAGTCGTCTCTCAAAACTGACACAACATGGGGAAGAAACCACGCTTTTTAAGCCAGAAGTATCCGCAAGCGTAGTTAAGTGTCTGTACAAACCTCCTTACAAACTCTAGGCCCAGGACTGCAAGGCACAGCAGGTGGGAACAGGACAGCCAGCAAATGATCTCACTGCTAACAGCTCACACAGCCCAAGCATTTTATTCCCTTCCTGACACACGCTAATTCTGCTGCAAATTTCAGTAACTGCTTCCTTTAGCGGGCAGGAAGACAGACCTATTGATATTACAATGCAGGTACATACACCACAGCATTTCAGAAAAGCCAAGTCTCTGTTGTTCAAACCTAGAGAAACTATAAAAAAAGATGAGGAGTAGGACTGAGGTGCCTCCAGGTAATTTTACTAGAGATGTCCCTAAACCATACACTTAAGTGCAATTAAGAGGCAGCCTCAAGAGCATAAATGAGGACAGGTTGTTGGGGTTGTGTTCAACTCAGAATTAATCATGTTCTGGCAGAACACCTAGAATGTCACATGAATACTCATCCTGGATTGTATCACAGTATTAAAAATGATGCAAAGGCCAGGGTTAGTGCAATGACATCAGGTGCACCAGAACCGGGAGCATGTTTTTACACTATAATACAAGTATAGTTGGAGATTACCTCAGAGGGTAGAACTGAAAACCTCATCTCTCAATCCTAGAGCTTACCGAAGATAACTGACATCACCCACAGCAAAAGCTTATGAAATACAACCAGCTCCCAGCTGCTGAGAAGTGTGTCTTGATCAGGTTATCCCCTCAGCAAGGACCACCGCTCCCACCGCAGGGAGACCCGCTGCACACTGCTGCACAACTGCAGAGGGATGTCTAAACAGCACTGCATCTATGAGGAAACACTGGCCAAGGAAAAGCATCAAAACTGTTAGAAAAAGCCAATTCTTCATTTTTCACCATTTTCACATTTCATGCAAATGTGAAAGAACCATCTGCTCCTTAAGAAGTCATCTATATCCAAACAGGGTTGTGGGTTTGTTTTTTTTGCAATACATTCCCAAAACAGTTCACTGGTGATGCAGCTTATGACTAGCCTGCACCACTATTACAATCCCCCAAAACATCGTTAAATCCCCAGTTTAATGAAGGTAATATGAGACAAATCCGTATGACCCGAAGTCACATTCACAAACTTTAGAGAACATTAATTTGAGGATTTGGGGCTACTTTTGCAATAGTTAAAGGAATACCAGTTCCTTGCAACAAAGGGAATTGACCTTAAAATTAGATCACTTTTCAGCTAAACCTGTTGGTGCTTGGATCTCACCTTCAATTTTCTTTCTCCCCAAAATACCTTTGAACAACCCTCATGGCCTGAGAAAAATCAATCTCAGTTCTGCCCTCCAGCCGCACCTCACGCCCACCCCCCAGTGTGTGTGTACAGGGAAGATACACCTCTACTGATGAATTAAAGAACGACTTGAGGCCTTTTAAGCTTTTTATTTTTTATACAACCAATCTGGAATCCATCCGTCCCCAGATGGCAGCCTGCAGATATTTCTCCCTTGCCTTTAGGGAATGAACTCAAGGATGAATTTTCCAGGTCCAGGGAAACTTTGAAGCAGCATCTCCACCTCTGGAAGTCAGTAGTCACCATTTCCTCACTACGCAGGAACACTCCCATTTCAAACGCACGAGATGAACTGAGGCCATGCAGTGAAATCAGTTTACAGCAGAGTCAAACATCTACGCTTGTATCCAAAAAATCTCCAGTATTAAGCGTACAGCTGATATACCTACAGAAAGAGTTTCTGTCTGGCCTTAAAGCCCTTAATGGATAGCATAGACAGGCTAAAACCCCTCCTGCAAGTTCAAGGTACTCTCTCCAGCTGTTTAACATCAATGGGGTAGCACAACTGGAACACAGGAGCTCCTATTAGATCACCCGCAATTTTCCGCTAGCTGGTACCACTATACAAACACATTTGGACTACTCTTGCCTACTGGGGAAGCTACAGTAAACAAGGGAAGAGCAGTCAGCGGTATTTTTGCAATGACATTACATCATTTTTGTTTAGAACGAGGCTGATCTGTGGGTGAGCTGCAGAAGCCCTAGCCATACACAAACTCCAAACTGAAGAGCAAACACACATTTCAAAGCAGCACCTTACTCATTTATCTTTGATTTGCATTTCTCTACACCCCATAGAGTCAAGAAGCTGAGACATTCAGTTCCTCAGAAGCTTTATTTTCATTCAAGCTACAGAAATAAAGTAGTACCTTCCAATTTCCCATTATACTTTCTGCATATTTTTCTGGCTCAGGGTGAGATGCACTAGGATAACTACCCTGTACGTATGGAGGAAGATAAGGCTCAAAAACTAGCTTTACTTCAAAGAATGCCAAACCTTATCTATGAGGTTGGCTCCAATTCCTTGATAACATTAATAGGCACAACATAAGGAAAAAAAGATTGATCTAAACTATTGTAAGCAAAATCCAATAATTCATTACAGAAAGTCATCCAAAGAAACCTTTTAGAAATAACAGTTTTCTACTTTGAAAAAAATAGAAAAAATAGATGAGTTATTTTTGCTTTATATATGATATATTCACACACATGCTTTCAAGTATCATTTTCACTATCATCATACTTACATGGCTAGAGATAAAAAAGTGAAAATCCCATAAGCAGATTATTATGCCAAAGAAGTCGCACACAGTCTTTATTTGGGTTTAGCAACACCTGGAATTCTCCATGGTATCATAGTGACCAAAAAAGCAGTGACTAGACTCAGTATAATTTTTCCCTTTATTAAGCATGTTTTCATAAGGCTTGAAAAGTATCAGGATTTAGAAAAATGGAGACAGGAAAAGCACAGGCCATTATAAACCCCACAAATTCACAGCTAAACTTGTCACAGGCTCAGTACTAGCAGGGAATAAAAAAAAAATCTGAGTTATGTTTGGTTAGCAGGCACACTGATACCAACAGACTGACTTCAGCTAGGATGTTTTTACATTTAAGGCATCACACAAAGTAACAACTTAATGCTAGGAAGCGTAACAATCACCATGTGCTCAGTCACAATTCACATTTAGCTCTGGACATCAGAACCTGCTTTATTTCAAAATAGGAAGGCTAGTAGGGCATCCCACAGTCTTTTGGGAAGGCGCCAGGCAGCCACCAGGCAAGAGCAGGA
>NW_008825098.1:1537304-1562041 GCF_000699105.1 Pygoscelis adeliae
CACAGGGGAAGGAATTTAAGTGCTTATATTAAAGGCTTTGCTGCAGTGCCAGAGCTGGACACCTGAAAAGAAGTTCTGGTGGAATACAAAACTTTAAGAGCTAAAAGGCAGAAAGTCTGTTCAAGCAGCTACAGCAACAAGTGTCCTGCAAAGAGATCAAAATGGAAAGACTTCAAGACTTAACAGGTTCTGGAGCTCTGAAATGATAATGGAGAGGTCCAGCAGGTGCATTCGACAGCCAGGACTGGGACTGGTTCCACACTGCACTCCTGCTCTCCAAGTCTGGTTTGGACAGACAGGTATGAAATGTCTCAAAGTGAAATAGGTATGCACTATTTCCTTACTGGTGATGTCATTTTCATTTGTCTGTTTCTTGCCCAATATGAAAAGGCACAAATTCTATATTAAAAATTATTGTAAGACCTAACTAAAACCTACTAAAAAAAAATTTGCAGAAACCATTGACTGTTCTTAAGAGGGCAAAGTCATCTAAAAGTTAAGTGCTAGGCAGTCTGAAAGCTCTATGGGTTTAAGTATTAAGCTCAACTATTTTAGTGCTTCAGTGCAGGATGTTCTGAAGATCTAGTTTTAAAATCATCAGGCCCGGACTCAAAACTAAAGCTTCTTGGAAACAAGGGAGGTCCCATATATCACAGGGAAGACCCATGGCACTTTACTAGGCTGCAATGCAATGCTTTCTTGCTTTTAGTAAGAGTCCCATGGAGTCCAGAATATTTTTTCCAAGCATTTCTGTAGGAAAAGATTCCATTAGGTGGGATGGAAGTTTTGAGCTCAGTCCACGCTTTGCCAAAAGCTACTATTCCAAGTTCCCAGAATTTGGGCAACATTAGAAATTAAGTTTCCTGAGCTAGAGACGGCCTGAAGCACAAGACAGTGACAGTGCAGCAGGACAAACAGAAAGTGACAGTGAAAGCATTGCACAGCCCAAGACAGTGACAGTGCACTCAGCAGCTGTCAGTTCACAGATATTCCTCATCTTTTACCCCTTCCTCCCAGGCTGTATTTTGGCACACTCTTGCACCTCTTTGAACACGGCAAGTTCCTCCTTTCTTTCCTTGCTCTGCTGGTTTTGTACCATATAAAACCACTTCTGAACAGATGCTTCAGACATTTATTCTTTAGTCTTCTCAGGCTTACTAAAACCACACATTGACAATGGCTACCCATTTAGCTGCAAGTTTAATGACGCTAAATATTTTGTACCAAAACTAGATACTTAAACGTTTACTGCTTTTTCGTCTTATGAGCCTGTGGCTGCTTTATTAATACGCAGAATGGAGAGAGTTCAGCTTTCTCCCATAGTATAAGAACACAAACTACACCATTATAATCAGAACATCAGTATGCAGCACAAAGTGATTTGCAAGTTGGAGAAAACTAGGTTCATGGTCACTTGCTGCTTCTAGCAATGAATTCAAGGCATAGGTTATATATTTGATGAAGCAAGTATGTCATTTAGTTTTCACTCAAGTCTTCTAGAAACAAAGCAATTATTTGAGCTGTGAAAACCCTCAGAAACCTACTGGAAGTTTTCATATTACAGTGCAAGTCAGTTGGCTGCTTAAATAAGCTCAGGCTCAAAAACCTGAGACCATACCAATAAACCCTATCAATCACCTTTCTAGATGAACAAAATGCTGCTACCCTGAATGATATTCCTGTCAGTCTTTCAGTGAAATTAAAGAAAACCAATACTATGTACTTCTCACAACAGCACTCAGTTTAATCTCAATGCTCTTTACAAAAGGGCAGCACTACCTATGTTTCTGCATTACACTCATTTTAGTGAGCCTTCCCCCAGAGCTCCCAAATTACATACACATAGACAATCTAATGTTACCCCTCAGGAAACTGGTTCATTTTTACCTTCCCATGCATACAAGCATTACTGGTTTATTCAGAAGTATCAAAGCCTTTAGAAACACTACTCAGCTTGAGGCTGAATACAGAGAACAGAAATAGTTTAGAGAAATTTGGTTCAAAAAGCTTACTTTAATTGCTAAGATGATCAGCTGAAGCAGTAAGCTGGAAAACAGGCAGGGACTGCTATATTTTGCTATGAACAGTCCTATTAAACCTGACTTGCTTTGCACGCCTGCAGAATCAGGGCAGGCAACCAGTTACACCAGAATCCACAGAAGCCAGCATACAAACAGTCCAACAGCTCTCTCCACAGCCAACATCGATCCTGGTTAACGACCAATACCGAAGGCATAGCATCATTAGGTATAGATGCCTACTGTAAGTGTTTCTATTAAACAGACAGAAGAACAATGCAGAAGTTAATGTAATACCTTTTTGGTATAGTCTGACATGCTATTTACAACACACATTTCTTACAAAATGTGCAAGAAAGTGTTTCTATGTGCTAAGAGAGACTTGAACACTTCAGTACCTTAATCAGGCAGATTCAAAAGCCTGATTCAACTGAAGCTTCACTGCCACAGTGACTGAACTTGCTTTAAGGAGTTACCACAAAGATCAAAACCCCAATAAGCATCTGCCTTTAAGTGAAGAAAGACTATATAGCCCTGGCAAGATCTTAAAGTACAGCAGATGCTAAGAAATACAAAATTAGCAACAAAGCCTTGATTTTGCTGCATGCTCTATTAAAGAGTGGAAAGAAAAAGCCTCTCGCGTTGTGCTCAAACAAGAAGTTACTCAACGGCCTTCAAAACTTTCCCCCAATCCTGCAAGCCAAGCAAACTTACAGCTCCCACTGCAACTTTCCAGCCAATGAAAGTTTCATTTCATTGAAGACATACATATAGCAGACTACCTAGATCCTTGGACACTTATTTTGTAGCCATGTCTCTAGTGCGCTTTACTTGTACTTCATATAGGAATTATACACTTAAAGTAGAATCACTCACTTCAGTGCTTTTAGTGTAGTTCCCACCTGAAACTAGACAGCTTTCTATGTACCCTCGAATTTCTTGGTTGGCATAAACCAAAGTCAAAAGAGAAACAATGCAAACCATGATCAATCAGTCCAACCACTAAGAAAAAACAGTAGCCACATCAATATAAGTTCACTTTGATTTAGGGTGCTATCTAATAGATTTATTAAAAGTTTCAATGGACTATAGCTCCAGACTATCTTTCTTGGAAGACACTACAATAGAAGCCACAGTAGAGACTGCCTTGTCACAAGAAGTACAAATACTTGCTGTATAGATGGAGAAATAAAAGGACAAATCTAGTTGTCTAAAAGACAATTCACTGTACACATTTTATTTACAGTTTTGTACACTGTCTTAATATGAATGGGACCGCTTGTCTACTTGAGCCATTTTAACCAAAGCAAAATAACCTAAGTAATACAAAGTGTTAAAATACAGCATAAGATACAAAACCAGACATACTATTTCTAGTAAGGAATGTAAATTATGGTGTTACATTAAAAAAATCCACAATTATGTTTAGGAAATCACACAAACAGATCACTGATTTGACTGAAATGCATAAATTCGTAGCAAAGCTTTGATGTTACAAAAAAACCAAAAAATTACCAAAGAATGCACAAAATTAATGTTTATTCCACCTTTGTCATATTCCCAGATTCTTCACCAAATGTTACATGACCAAAAACAACTGAAATCAAAATATCACTAATGTTATCAAATAGGGAAAACAAATAAATTAATCTAGCAGCCATCAGCGTAGGTTACAGCAAAGATGATGCTGTATAAAAAAATTGCTAGAAAACTGTATGCACCATACTCTTTTTCCAAACCAGCAAAATGTTACTGCATACAATGCAAATGTAGAACGGAGTAATTTCCTGCAGGTACAGAAATGCAACTTCTTTTCTGAATACTGTGGATAAACAAATGGGGTTTTTTCGTAATAGTAATGTTTCTACCAAGCTATTACAGAGTGGGCCAGGAAAACATTTATGGATTCAGGGGGTGAAGTGTACTAAAATTCTGATTGGTAATGGTTACTTCAGCCAAAATAGAAAAAATTGAACACAGAAGTACAAGACAAAGGCGAATGAGACTTCTCACAAATCTTAACAACACTTAGATGGAAATCAAATTTAAATGTAGTCCACTCTGCTTCTGAAGAGGCTTTGGTTCAGCTCCCAAATCTCGATTGCTTGACGCAGTCTCCTATGAAAGAATACTCAGAAGGTGTCTTCTTAAACAACAAACCTATTTTTAGTGGTGGAGCCGCTCTTAGTAGCTGTGTCTGCATGGGACTGATAACCAATCACTATCTTTGGAGGAAGTCCTAATCTTTCCTTGTATACTCTCCTGGAGAAAAGAAACAGAAGAACAGTTTAAACAAAGCCCTTAGGAAGGGATTAGTAACAGGACACCTGCTTTTAAGATCTGCTGACATCTTCATGAAAAATAGTTGCCTATTTAGAACCAATTTCTAAAGTATGAATAAAGAACTTGAAACAGGATTTTTCTAGCTTATTCCATCTAAAATCAGCTTATAGTTCTGTATGAACAATGACTTACCACATAAAATAGGACAAACTCCTGCCAAAAAATAATTAACAGGCCTACATAAATGTAGAACACAGGGATTCTACTGCATTCATGTGAATATCATTACTATCAGAAAGCTATATTCCCACATATAGAAACAGAACAGCTATGAAGAAGTCATGGTCCGCAATTCCAGAACTACTGAGATGATAAAGTCACCTGAACCAAATAAAACAGCAATTCCCTGGAACAGTCAGTTTTTATCACCACACACATCTCAGTTGCACAGACTTGCTGTCTTTTCTTTAACTACTGACAGAAAGTAGGCCCCCCATCCCCCAATTCACTATGGTACTGGTCATAGGCAGCTACCCAACAGGAGCCTCAGGAAAAATCAGCTTGGATTTTATGACTTAAGAGAAAGAAGCAGCAGTACCCCCCTGACACAGACACACACTGTGTTCCTTAGCATAGAGTATGAGTGAGATGCAAGCCACTAATGGCACTGGGCTGCAACCTCTGACTAATCCACAGAACAAGCCTGTTAAACTGCAGATTGTTAACAGAACTATATAAAGTTGTTTCTTTAACTTACCCTAATCATAATGGAGCAGTTTACAGGACCATAGCTTACCCCAACTTTAACTGTTAAATAAAAGCTTGATGTATTGCCTTTGGAGTTATGGCAACATGACAGCAGGTAGTCAACAGAACTTACCTTAGTCATTGTGTCAGCCAGTTTGCAAAATCTTAACTTTTTTTACAGTTAGTTAGTTCTCTAATGGAGTCATCTTAGCTCCTTAGTTAATGGTTAATACCATTCTAAAAACACACTCTGATGCCTACTAGGTTTGATGTAAGGTTATTCTCTACTAGCAGAAGATGCATACCACAGTTCTGTTTGTCTGTTGTTGAACACTTACCTTTCAAGTCTGAACGTGATTGTATAATGAAATTGTCAATATAAGGCAGACCCCACCAGATTCATAAAGGCCCAAATGAGGAATGTGTCAAGAGAGCCACCCAATAAGTGAAAAATGTTAGCAAGCTACTATGCCCAACAGTTAAAGTTTGGCTTAAGACAGATGTGCTAAGCTGGGAAGATAAATATTTTCATTGGTTTGCATGGGTTATGTGGCCTATAATGACTGAATTTACCAGCAGGTAATTCTGAAGCATCAATACTACAGCATAAGGAATCCACTAGTTTTAGCAACACGTGCTAAATAGCAAAGCACAACATGCATTTTCCACAGTAGAGACGCATGATAATCTGAGATGACTACTGTTGTTACTGGAATGAAGACTACAACATGCTATTACACATGTCAAATAAACCATGAAACTCAGCATTATTTTGTTTGATTTGCACTTAAACAGAGACAAAAATGTAGGAAAACATCTGTAGTTTCACAGCACATCACTGTCCAGCTTTTTTCAAGTATAAAGACATCCTTGTGAGCTTAAGATTTACAATGCCTTTCTTATTTGTAAGCATCACTTCCCTGAGAAAAATCTTACTGATACTCTGTTACTGGCTACCCACCTTTACAAACTGGCATGCTGCAACAGAATCTATACTATCTACAGGTATTAATTACAATGCCTCATTGTGAAATGAAAAACTTCTGCCAAGATTTGTGTTCAATTCTTCATTATTTCTAAACTACAGTGAAAGTAGTAACTTCTTTGCACTGCTGCACTAGGGTAAGCCCATACAAAAAACTACACAATAAGGCAAATAATTTGGCACTGAGTTACTTGAACTTGGGATACAGCTCTGCACAGGTTACATTTGCCTAAAGTGCATTTTCTATGAAGTTAGCTGGCTTTAAATGCATTGTTACACTTCATATATTCAAGACACCAATCACATTACTTACCCTATATGCGTAACAGCATCCCTGTTTTCACATTCAGTTGTCCATATTGCTATTTTATCACCCTTAGTTCTAACATTAACAACAGCACCACATACGTCATCACTGTAGTCATCAAATGACTCCCCAATAAGGCACAGCAGCTACAAAACAAAGGTTAACCATTAAAAGTGGCAGTTCAAAGTCAGAATCCTGCTCCATAGGCAAACACTCAGCGTACACAGAAGACTCTGAGGAATACTACATTTTACTGCTTATAGCCGCTTGCCATACAGCAATCATTTTTTGTTTATTGCAGTATCTTCTTGAAGTTCCAAATGTTACGAGTGAATGTAAACTCAGCTGCAGTAGGGTATCTTCCTCCTATTTTAAGTTTTCTGTCTCTTCTCCCCCTGTCCCAGCAGCTGCCAAGTTCTGACACAGTTGATTATTTACGTAGTGTTGTCTCCCACCCCATCCTCCCAATCCAAAACCAGGTAAGAATTAAAGGAATTTATTCTTCTTTCTAAAGTACATTTAACACAGGTAGACAAACATGAAATTTTAAGCGTTTACATTCATTATCTAGGAAGAACCTGTGAAGAACTATTTGGGCAATGTCAGCTATGTAAGGTCCATCTTCAATTCTGAAGTCTATCAATTCAGAGGCAAATCAGACTGCAACTTCGATGAAAAGTGCTATCTAATGAAGTGTTACTTCCTATCAGGAAGCTTCAGAGCTCCCACAGACTCTGAAGTGGGAATCAGTCATTCTCAACAGCATGTAATGCAAATGCAACAATACAAGTGTACAATACAAGATTTCCCCCCCCCCGATTTAAAATGGCGAAGCTTGGAATTCGCAAAGATGGTACACTTCAGGAACATCAGATTGAGTTAGGTCACACCCCTGTACAATATGCTAACTGTGAAAGTGATTTTTAAAATCTACAACTCGCAACTTGTAAAACAAGCAATTTTCAGAGATATAAAACTGAGAATTTCTTGTGGCTAAGACGGATTCATCTAAGTCCATGCTGAATTGAAAATCCTTCTGCACACTGAAGTATTAGTCTCCAAATGGGTGCTTGTTTACTTCACTTACACAGTGCATTAAATAAACTGCCATTATATTAATTTTCCAGAATCACTTGTAACATTTGGAAATTCAACATACTTGCAACTTTTTTTGAACAAAGCAGGTGTTTCAGTACCCATGAGAGCTGCAAGGGCTGACTTCATCAAGGAAATACAAAAAGGACAAAGTGTGCTACTGAATAAATCAGGTATAACTATGCATACTTTGTTACACCCTATTGCAGGATGCACACATTCACTCAGTAATGAAAGCCATAAATGTTTAAGTTTAAACCACACACAAACATTCAAAATATTGATCAACAGCTTTAGTACATACACATGCAAAGATGACTACCATGCTCAATAAACGCTACAGTCAAGTATATTCTTCACGAATGCTGCACAACAGGGAAAAAAAGTCTTCTCAAATGAAGTTTAGTTTACAATTAAGAATGGTAAAGATCATTAGATTATAATAAAAATTTGTTCCAAAGGGGAGTGATAAAGGAAGAGGTTTTGATTTTTATTGGAGAAAGTTGGTTACAAATGATTACTGGAATTAGAAGTGACAGGGTTGTTTTAGAGTACATATCCCAGTCACCTGGGTATTCGGGCTCTGTGCCATTGCTTGCTGCTGAACAAGAAGCACAGCCCTCTAGCCTTAAGTCTATGTACATGTTTCCAATCCATATGTAATGGTTACTAAGAGTAAGAAGGACTCATATAGGCATTTAGGGGGAGAGGCCAAATGCACACAGCAAGACGTTTATTTACTCATGTGCAGTCATAGTGCCTCATAGTATAATGCTCATCATCCTTTCTTCAAATCACTATTACAGTGACTAGAAAGATCATAATAGCTCTGGTATTTTGAACACCTCCGCTTTGATCCCGATGGGCATTTCTTCCTTTCAACGGAGTGCAATACTTCTTGCCTCACACACAAGCAGGGAAAAAAGATCAGAGATTTCATAAGATTGCTTTGCATTGTACTGCCTGCAGTCCATGCCCCTAAAACCCAGATCACACTAGACTCTTTTAGGCTATTCTGAGTCAGTTCCTAGACAGTACAGTTGTATCTTTTTCTACAACACATTTACTGCAACTCACATAATCTCCAAGAAGTATATTTACCATTCAAAAAAGTATATTTCAAAAAGATAACAGCAATGGAAACAAGTATTTTTATAGTGCACAGGAAGATTGTGCTATTACTTGCCTATCCTAGAGTTAAGATAAGTACAGAAAGAACAAAAATAAATCTGAAGCTCCCTTGCTTCAGGAAGACCAAAACCTGAAAACCATTCACTTGTAAGAGTATTTGTAAAACAAATAGTTACGTTTAAGCAGCTAAATTTGGGAGTCACATTCAACAGTATTACCTTCCAGTAGCTCGACAGCTATTCTGTAGATTCCACAGGAAAAGGTTAATCTGTCCTGTAGAATTCTCTCTACCGCTGCCCATAAGAAAATGTTCAACAGAATACAACTACATTGAGCATCACTATTGAAAAATCATATTTCAAATACAGCCTGTTAATAAAAACTTACAGGACACTGCGCTGCCAGGAAGTTAGAAGTCTAGTGCGGCACACAGAAAGAATACACCAGTTAAAATAATAAAAATGCAAGATTCTTCAGTTGCAACTTGTAAGGCCATAGTGCTTACTGTCTCTAGCCAGAAGCGATCAAGGTCACTTCGTCTCTGCTGTTTGTTTAGTGTAATTAGCCATCGTCCTCCTCGCTTGTTTTTTTCATCTTCCCACATGGGTTCAATCCCATCCTGCAAAGAATGGCCAGAAGTTAAATCAGGCTTGATCTGTATTTTTCCTAAAGAATAACCAAAAGGCCAGTGATAACTGAAATAGCAACTTAAGAAAAAAGTGTGTAGTTTAAGATACATACCTGTCCAGAAATACTGTCTCATACCAATACCAAAGTTCCAAAACAGCTTAAGAAGTGCACTTTCTCTAATGAATTTTTGTTTCTACAGAAGAATCACAGCCCTGGAAAAAGTCTTGGCTACACAACATTACATAAAGAACTGTGGGAACAGGCGAAGTCAAACATCCACTTTGCCCCGTATGAAACCAGATAAAATTAGCAGCTACATTCTGGCGCCCTTATTTTAAGTCTTGGACTCATTGCAGTGTTGGCCAAGTCCTTCGCTTATGCACATAGATTACTTCACTGAAAAAGACACCCTTGGCAGTCTATCTCAATGACTTCCTGCACGCACAAGGTGAGAATAAGAGGGTTTTAATTGCCAGGGCCACAAAAATCAACACACCATTTAGAAGCAAGTTGCATTCTGATTCATGCTTTACCAATGGCCCTGCACTGAACTGAATCACTCTGGATGCGCTGATACAGCAAAGCAGCCAGCTGCCACTCCCATAGCCACCAGCTGCATTGCACTTCAGGAAAGTCAGTCATTAAAAAAGCAGGTAACTATCTAGACAGAGAAATTTGGTTAAGAAATGTCTATTAAGAGAACTGCACTACAGAGCTTTGGCTGACAACTAATTAAGTGTTCAACATGCAGGAGGGAGTGGTGTCAGCTCACTTTAAATTTAACACCCTCACTGGCAGCTGCAGAGCTCAAACTACTTCATCACCTTTAACAGGCACTCTTATGAGGTCACGATTGAAGGACAACAGCAAGAGATTGCTCAGACACCTGCAACAGTTGCCAATTCTGTACCTGTTCCATGCATTTAAATAATTAAATTATTGCTGATTGATGATATGCAAACACAGAATAATTACACATACTTAAAACACAGATTCATGCAAAAAATACAAGCATGATCCATAGATATCCTAACCTCTGACGGGCCTACAGCTTCTTAAAATTTACTAGTAAGGTTTCTCAGTCACCTAAATACTGTTACCTTCCCAAACCCAAGCATCACCACCTCTTCACTACCTAAAGCTGCTGAGGTTCACGAACTATGTACACAGTCTACTGAGGAGTCCCAGCCAGTAGCTATGTTTTATAAGCAAAGGAGGAACCAGACACCTGTACTTGGGGGATTATTTAGGTATTTGAAACCAGAAAGCAAGCTATATGTTAGAAGCACTTTGGAGAGGTTAGGATTTAGTCTAGAGCTCCAGTTCAGATCTCCACTCCAGCCGAGGCAGGATTTCATGTACACTTTCTCATCAGTGTTTCCTATCCACTAGTCTGAACACTTCCTCAGCATGCTTTAAGTGTCAGTGTTGGGTACAATTTTCTATTTCATACACAAGTAATACGGCATGTAACTGGTGGTGTAAAAATTAATTATAGGAGCATTATGCATCTGGCTAGTAGTGCTCAAAGAATACTGGAGAACATTGCAGCCTCACACAACTCATACATTTTCACTCATTTCATGTCACACCAAATGACAGAGCTGGAAAATCTTTCCTATTATAAAAATGGAGACTTAATTATTTGCACAAGCATCTCAAACATAGAATGAAGACAAACATAGCAACAGATTAAAATGTACTGTCTGAAGTGTGTTAAAGTAAGTACTTGCATTTTCAGAACTAGTGACAGCCTGATTTTCAGAGGGCATGTGTTTGGGACTTCCTAAAAAAATTAACACCTTTAGGACATTCCCAACCATGTTCCTAAATATCTGAAGTGAAATATTTGGACAGTGTCTTGCTTAGTCAGGAAACCATCCATCAACATCCATAACTGAAGAAAAAAACATTAGCAAGCATACCTTAAAGAGCGAGTAGTCACAACCAGGCATTAAATTACTAGAGAGCTGGATATGGTTGTATAAACTATTGGAGGGAAAAAAGCAGGATTAAAAACTAAGCATTATTTTAAGGTACAAAATTCTTAAAGAATTTAAGACATATGACCGAATAAAATACAAAAATTAGAAAGCATTAAAGTTATTTCAGAAGCAACCCTATTTCCCAAGTATTTTTCAGCAGTAGAAGAGCATTAGCTTTAAGATGTTCTGGGCTTCAAGAAGCAGAATGGGAACTGGTTTATGAACACTTGCTGGATTCCTATACAACAGTATTTTCCAGAAATACCAATGCTTCTTTTAAACTTAGTTCTAACAAAGTTAGAGACATAACTCACTGAACTTTCATGGCAACAAGTTCTGTGTGCATGTGTATTCTGTACATATACATACATGGCATAAGGATAATTGTTTAAATTTCCAAGGCTTCTCTCTCTGCAGAGAGAGATTTTAGGAGAAATATTCAACTTTGTTATTTAATACTTGGTGGTTTAATACTCTAAGGATGAAGGCTGCAGGCCTGATAATTCAAATTGAAATAAGGACTCAAAAGGCAAGAACAGACGACTGAAACAACAAAATATAAAATATATACTCCAAATTAAATTTACAACTATGCAATTTAAAGCAAAAAAAATCAAAGGAGTATATACTGTCTCCTCCTCTAGCAAGATCGATAGCGGCTTTTTTTTTTTCCCCTGCACTGTTAAGGTCAGACTTCAGAAAAAGGCCTGCACATACCACAGTAACCTGTAGGCCAAGACTAACTAACATTAAGGCATGGTCCAGCACCAAAAAGGAAATGAATTACTGCGATGTTCGAACAATTAGAAATCAGGCATAGGAATTTACAAAGCCAGTTACAGATTTACCAGCTTCCCTCCTTGAAGTTTACCGTAACCTTAATATTTTCTCCCCAGAACAACACACTTATTTCCCTCTCCAAACACAATGGAGGCATAATTTCTCAATTGCTTGTGACTGATTTTATACTTCGACTGCAGACATCTAGATTAAGCACTTCTTTTAATTACCCAGACTATCTTGGTTATAGGAGCTCAAAAAAACTTACCCTTAACCAACTTTAATAATGAGCTTCAAACAATTTAGCCTCCCATCACATACCCTAAGACTGCAAACTACTGTCCACTCAACCATTAGTCACCCCCATAAGTAGGAATGGGAAAGCTGGTTACAAGCACAGACTCCTAGTCCCCTCCCTCTGATGACTACACTGATAAATACTTGTTCAACATTTTCAGTATCTTCATTTCTTTCCTGTCGGTGCTAATGGGTTACTGATGAGTCTCATTATTCCACTAGTAGACACCGTGTCTCCCTTACTGATCACATCCAAAAGAACAACCCTACCACTCAATGTAGCATGAAACACTAAGAAAGATCAAATATATAATGCATTTTTTCCACCCTCAATTTCATGATTTCATGAAAATGCCACTTGCACTTTCTCCATATTTCATCATTATGGCAGGCAAAATCTTCCAAATAAGCCACCTGAATTTAACTGAAGCAAGTGTTTGGAAAGCACACATCTACCTTCAAAGGCTTTGTTCTTGCTGTTTGAGCCTAACTGCTTTCGCAGACCTTCAATTTAGAAGGAAGGTAGTTTCTTCTGTAACCTCTAATGAACTTCTTTCAAGGATGCCATTAATCTGCATCAATCTCCCAAGTACTATGCTCCAGATTCAGGCACTCTTAAACATCTGAAGTGAGCCAGCTGTCTGAGAATTTAATCAACTAGCAGAATTTGGGGCCAAGGAAGCGACCATCAGTTGGCTACAAGGATTTACAAATCCATGTTACTATGAGATAGCTACTGCACAAATACAATTTTCTACATGTATGTCATATACATATGAATATAAGCAGTGCTAACAGCAAAACAATGTGCATTTAAAATATGAAAACCTTCTCCAATCACATTTTCTTCAAAGGTTACATTCTACCACATTGTGAAGAATGGGGTAGACCTCACCTTCAATTTTGCAAACATTTCTGATTACACCCCGAAAGTTGCAGTTAATGGAGTACTTTTGTTTTGACTCTGGCAAAAGCTTTGCCAACATATGCCAGGATTATTATGCAGAATGAAAAATCTTTACTTACGCCCAAAAATCTTCAACAGTATCAAACTTTGAGATAAGACGAAGATTTGCTTGCCAAGTTTTGCTCTTGTCATTTTTAAAAAACCAGAGTGCCCATCTAAAGGAAAACAAAATAAAATAGCATCTAGAAAGTATATTAAAATATAATTCATTATTTGTATTGTTATATCCAAACTAATTGCAAACCTTAAGATATTATCAGCATGGAAGTCAGTTTTCATCAATAAGCTACATGAGAAACTCAGTTCTCAAATCCAACTCATTGTAAATCAACAATATTTGCGTTCCCACTACAAGAATCATGGCAGACTTGATCAATCTGTTTAGGTAAATATTTTAAGTAGTTTTGGAATATTTCTAAGACTCTAAATCTCTAAGCCTCAGATGTTTCTCCTTGCTGCCACTGCTAAACTGCAATCCTGTACCACAAATAACTGATTATGGTCTAAAACAACACCACCTATTCAAACTAGGAGCACAGCTCCCTTTCCAGTAATTTCTTTGTAAAGGTTACAAAAGCTAATTATATCACTCCAAAGCTACACATGACATGAAAGTTTCCCAAGCACTCACATACTAGGAGAGCATAAATTCTAAAAGGGAAGCTGCATTAAGCTTACTAATGGCAACAATCTTAAAAAACCCCACCAACTTTAACTGTTTCAAGTTTTTAAATCTGCATATATAAAGACAAGACTACATGAAAAATTTTCCATCCAATTTTCTTCATTATCTCTGCTGAGTACAAATCTCAACTCATATTACAAAGTGAACCTTTCACACAAAGATGCTCTTTCTGGATCTAAAGAGCATTGTTTAAAATGCTGGAACAGGGTACCTGATGATGCATTTAAAAACAGGCTTATTTCTGATTCTGATAGTTTCAGTAGCATTGAAATCACTCAGGTTAGCACTGGAGCAGATTTATCTTCTCACAGCAGAGTACTTTAAGTCAACAGGTGTCAATCTATTGTTTTGAGACCTTTCCTGACATTTCAAACCTTGTTTTAAAAAGGTTTAGTATATTGCAATAATAGCCCCAGTACCACTTGTAAAGGAGTGTCAGCACCAATTTAACCAAAGTGTTTACAGGAAAAAGAGGAAGGATGGAAGTTGAGAGAAAGACAACAAGGGAAAATGGGATGCACACAGCATAGCACTACAGCGCAGAGTGGTTTTCCATGCTTGCTCAAAACTTAGAAAAAGAGTAAGGTGCCAGTTGGTAAAAGGTTCACTTTGGGGCAGCACCTACCTACCAGGTAAAAGGTTCACTTTGGGGCAGCACCTACCTACCAGCATTAAGTACTGAGCACTCCACATCAGCTCTTCAGCTTACTTGGAGAAAAATTACTTCCTAGCTGCTCTTTTTGAAGTATATGTTTGCTGCTGGAGTAACTTTTGTGCACATTTAAAGGAATTCAACCTGTAAGTTTAGAATATCTTTACTGCAAAAAGGCAGTTCAAGTCAAGGTTTTCAAGTACAAAGCTGCTTGGTAAAGTCCTCATTGTCTCTATAGCTCAGTAAAAAGCTGAGTCGTAGCTTTTAAAGCTTTTAAGACATACCTGTTTTTGCACACTGAACACAGAATTTAGTAAGAGGGCTTTGATTTTTTGATAACTTTTCCTAACTATACTTTTAACTACTGCTCCAAATTTTCTTGTTTAACAAGAAAAACGTAAGTGCCCTACAGTTTTTTTCTTAGTGACACATTAGTACAAATGTGTGCATTTGCACTTTACAGGGTTTCTTCTGTTGTGCTTCCTACAGATAATGAATGAAAACAGTATTACTGTAGACACCAACCACTCATATGATCAAGTCTAATAAGCTCTTTGGCTGATTAACACAGCTTCCACTACTTTCAGTTCCAAACAGGAGAAAAAAAAAATGGTAAGATATGAAGGAGCAAGACTCTGATAAGAAATAAGAATGAGAAGTCTTTACCACTGGCACCTTAACTGCCCAAAGTACAAGCCAGAATGGAAGGTTTTCTAATTCTGCTTGGCAGCAACTTCATCTCAGTGTCAGCCTCTTAAAACACACGAGGCAAAAGCAACAAGAGCTCTGCTTGCCTCAAACTAAAGGCAAAGCTGTGCTCTTTCCCATTACCTGGCTGCATGATGAAAATTTGCAAAGATTTTCAGCTTCTGTAACAACACTGCATGAGAAGGCTCTAAATTACAACAGGATCAGATTTTACTTCCTCTGCAACCTCACTGCAAAAATCTTCAAAAAACTGAGAACTCTCAAAACACTGCTAGAAAATGTAAGGTAAACAATAGAGCTGTAAAGCCACAGGCATTCTTCTATCTTTGGCAAAATTACAACCGTGCTTCTGTACTATTTACCTGTTTTGTAGTGGATGCTTAATATACTGTTCAGGGCTGGCAACCTCCTGACTAGGTGCTGGCTCGGTTTTCTCCTCTTCTGAAGGCTGAGGGTTGGGAGTGGTTTCCTGTTTGAAGAAAGGAGTTATTAATACATTGCCTCTCAATTTTTATTGAAGTAATTTAGTTCTTTGAAGTAACTTTAAGAAGGCTGAAGCTAAGAGTTCCTCTAATTCACCTTGGATTAGAGCCCAAATCACATAATGGAAACACAATCTGCATCCCTTTATGCTTCAACTTCTGAACAGGTCCTACAATAAATACTAACTACAGGAATTCACATTCTGCTGTTCAGTGATTTGCTTCCTGTGTCATTTGTTTCCAGAATGGTTCACTTAACATACTTGTCTTATTTTGAAACAGTTCTGAGTGTTATTTCAGAAATACACAGTATGCTATGCTGTCTAGAACATGCACATCTAAAAATTAATTTCCAGAATAATCATTTCAGAAGGAAAATTATTTTTATCAGTTTCTGACAAAGCATCATTGGAAACAGATGTAGAGGCCCTGTTTATTTAGAAAAATCTGCTATTACAAGTAGGAGACATGCCTACAATTCTCAGGTCTGAAATCAGCTACTACAAGCAGCTAGAAATCAAACTGGTAAGTAGTTATCTTTGTATTTGCAACATCACTACTAACAAAGCTTTAGGCACCAAACAGCAGAATTTAAACACATATCAGTTCTCAAATTTCAAACTGAAATAAATGTAGTTACACATTTACCACAGATTAGACTGATTCCAAGTATTATTTTTTTCAAATCTCTAGAGACAGTGCTAGAGATGTCAAATATACTTTAACACAAAGAAGTGAAATAATATATTCCCTCTGCATGCACCCCTCCTCAAGCTTGTCATTCAGTTCGAGAAGTCACTGTGTCAGGTTTGAAATTCTAATGCCATTCCTTCAAACCAGGGAACACAAAGCTTTATTGTGAGGCCAAGCGTCCCCGCCAGTTACCGCCATCTCTCCCTGATCTGCAATCCATGCTAGAATATTACAGAGACAAGGAATGAGGACTAGAGCTCATTCCCTACAGCTAACACCAAAATGCCTGTACAGCTGACCCTGTGAAAGAAAAAGCACTTCCGTAATATAAACAAATACTAACTACAGCAGACTCAGACTCTAGACATTCCTAAATGCGGCAATACAAAAGTAGTACTTAAAAGTTAATTTAAACTTTGTGGTCTTAAGAGAACAAAGCAATGTAGGGGTGGATTAAGTAATGTAAGTCATCTAATTAATGGAACAGTTTATGCCAGGCTTCCACGTTACTCAGTTTACCATCACCAAAGCTGCTGAAAAGTGGAATGGATTTGAAGTGATAACAAACAAACACTGTTTAACCTTCACAGTCCCAGCTGGCAAACTTCTGATAACACCTAAAGATCTGTCTTAATAGGGATTTTCTTTTCATTATCAATATATTTAGCATTATTAAGCATGATATTATGTTTTACTTCAGAGAAGTTACACCTTTATGCTTGAAAATAAGCATGCTTTAGTTTAACAGCTCACCTAGAGAAAAAATCTCAGTTCAAAAGCTAATTTATATCACATTTAAGAATGCTTTCACATGCTCCCGCGTTCACAGTGAAAAGACTGAAATGTGAAGGCCTAACAGGGGCAGTGACAACTAGGATAGTGCTTTGATTTACACAGTACAAGGGGCAGGTAGTACAATTTCCTGCCTCTTAATAAAACTAAATGCTTTCTCAAGATTCCCTAATGGGGAACATCACTGACAAACCCACAGAAGCAGTGTTGAACAATCTGTCAAATCACCTTCAGTGTAATACTATAAAAAGCTTAACAGATCTTCCAAAAGCTTACTAAGTGCTTCAAATTCTACCTAGAATAAAATTTCTAGTGGTAGCCCCATTTATTTTTAAGTTGATGGGATCAAATATACATCTTTCCCTTTAATCACATACAAGAACCCCACAGAAAAAGTTAAGATGGTCAATGCACAAAGGCTGTAAAATACACCAAAGAAGCATTTCAATATTTCCTCCTCAAAGTTATTGTTTGTATTATACTACAAAGCCAAATACAGACAACTACAATTTAAGTGTTGTCCCTTCAGGGGTTTCTAACTAGAGTTAGAAATATTACATGTACAAATACAATGAGGATACACGAAAAATCTTGTTGATATTTTGGAAGTAAACTAAGCACTAGATTTTGTGATAAAGCTTGCCTTCCTTCACAATACTCCACAGTTGTAACATCCAACGTTTACAATTGATTTACAAATACTATTACACTAAAGATTTTTCCATCAAACAGACTCACTCTTGACAAATGCAGAGTATCTTCCAAAAATAATTTCAGTTGAGATCTCATTCATGTTTGCTCAGCAAATAGCTTTCAATATACAAAGAGCTAATCTTAAAGTCTCCCTGGTCAGTTTTCCAGAAGTATTGTAACAATATAAACTGGAAGAATCAATACAAAACTACTAAGCACATGCAGAGCTATGCCATTTCATAACTTCTAATACAAGACAACATCAGAAAGGATTAAGGTAGGACCTCCAGACAATAAAAAAAAACTATGAGCCTCAATACTTGCCCAGTGTACCAACAGTCACCCTTCACATAACTACATGAAAATCCATTTCTGGACAAATGGAAGACATCTGACTCACCACAAACATTTTAGTTAAGTCACAACAAGAAGTCCCTTAAGATATTTTGAAAGCTACCTAGCATTAATGAAACTCAGACTAACCATTGTTTCAAACTCCTGTCCAAAACAGTACATGACAACTGACCTCCAAGGCCCAGCTAACTATGATCTTGACCCAGGACTATGCCACTCCCCTCAAAAACAAACCCAGCCAGAAGAGATTTCCTCCCCCCCCCCCCCCCCCCCAGGTACAGCTGTACACACCAGGATAAACCTGGAAAAAGGTGTAAAGTTGAAAGCAGAGCTTTCGAACACAAAACAGTTTTCTGGCTGGTCTGAGAGAGAAGCTTAAAGCAGCTTGTTTTCACTACCTTTTATTTCCCATTGCCATCAAGGAAAACAGAGAAAGAGCCATTTTCATTTTTGGCTGGTTAATCACATCAGCTCACATTTCCTTTCATCTTACTTTTATCTCGGTGTTCTGACCACCAAGCTGAAGTATTTCTATAGCAAAGCACTTTCCATTATTAGTCAAATACAAAGTACGTAAGTTCACTAATTGACAATCAAAGTCCATTTCTGGTATCTAACCTCTTTTCAGCTACTGAAATTCTACCCCAAACCACAAGCACGCAGGTTTTAAAAGATTCTATAAATACAGTATGAATTAAAGTGATATTGTACACTTTACCAATTCACACCTTGAAATCTTGCAATTGCTACATTATTAACTTAAAGTCAGACTGTCTCCACAAGCAGTTTCTGGACTACTAAATTTAAAATCCTTCATAACACTTTACTATTGCTCATAACTAATGCATTCTTTAGCCTAAAATTGATTTTTCATCTGCTATTTAAGTAAGCTACCACTGGGTTTGCTGCTTTTAAAATAGATTTAATAAAATAGGGTAGTATTACCAGATAAACTGGAAAGCCTCATATGGCCAATCCTACTCCTCATACACAAGACAGCACGTAATTAAAAGTGACATTTATTCACTACCCACATGTGTTTTTGATGTAGGAATCAGCTTGCAGAAGTCCATGAAACATTTGCCTACTCAGCATTTAATGACTGTGCATATCTGCACGTTACTTGGGTTCTGACACTTGCAGACTTAATTGGTGTTATTTATTCTTTCTCCACAGCACATAATGACCAACATATCAAAGGAAGGTGTGCATGTCACCGGGACAGGAAACAAATAGCACTTACAGTAAAAACTGCTTAATCAGGTTTGTCTATTGAAGAGAACAACTAGCTTGACTAGGTTTCACCAAGTGTTTTCAGGTGCTGCCCAGACCACATTCATGTCATCTAATTGCCTACAGAAGTTGTTTAGGAAGTCCAGTTGCGAGAACACAACATTTATGTCCCAAAAGGATGTAACCTAGCACTATTACGCATTCTTGGCAAAAGTTAAGAGAATCAATTAGCAGAAGAGGCTTCCAAAGTTTTCTTGCATTAAACCAAAATAAGTTACATTTGACAGTTTCTACCTTCTTGTTTAGGGTTTCCAACAGAATGAGAAAACAGCATGTCCCAGTCATCAGATGTCTAGGGAAAAAGCATGTCAACTATCTGCTGGTCCTTATGCTTCTTGCAGAAAACCACTACTACACTGCAGTTAGAATAATTCACAAGGCACAAAATCAAGAGCTATTTATTTCAAAGTATTCTGGACAAAAAAAGGATTTAAGCCCACCCACAAGCAAGTATTATGTGCTGTAAGAAAACAAACCAAATGATGGTCTGTTACACAATTCTGAGGAGTGAATATACAGAAGTAAAAATCATACGTAGTATGTGTAATACCAACTGGAAGAGAGGTACCGATAGCCACCTGTTACCAATTAAACAGCATTAAATAGCTTTCCAGACACCAGGACAGAGAAAAATTTTCTAGACATGACATAACAAGGCCTAATATGGAGCAACTATCCTAACTGCATACATTATTACTTAAACCACCACAGATTTTTAGAAATGCATTCACTGTTAGAACACAAACATGGGACATGATTTTAGCTGAGTGACATCCCACCAGGTTAGAACAAGTGCAACACATGTACAGGAGGACAGGAACAAAAGACTGAAGTAGAAGAGTCACACACTTCCTCCAGGGTCAGAGGGTCACACTGTTTTTTGTTGTTGGGTTTTTTTTGTGGTTTTTCTTAGGAAATATAGTCTCAGGTTTTCAAAGATGCAAAGAATATTTACAGCTCTTTTGACTTCTGAAAAGTGAGTTACATACACTTGAAAGCACCCATCAGATTTTCAACATTTAACTCAACCTTATGACTAGAATGAGCAAACATGTTACAAGGTATATCAAAATACTTCAGCATCTTTGTGTTTTTTCTGGCTGCCTAAGCAGGCTGCCCTTGTGCAACCTCTTCTCACCCCGGCTTGCAGTCTGCTGCTGCCTTTGCTACTGGAACATGAAATCTACCCATGGGATAAGATGACTTTCCACATCTAACACTCTGTTAGTTCTAAGGCACTCGACAAGAAAACAAAAGCTTCCCAAAACTGCTGAGGAGAACAGTTCAGATGACTCAAGGGACAAAACACCTCTAGTCTCCCTACACATCTACACAAGAGACACAAAAGCACTCCAAACTACTGTGAGTATATTGAGCCACTCATACAACCAAGCATAGAATTTTACATCAGCTGAAAAATTAAGACACATTCAACCTTCAGAAAAGAATTTAAGACAAAAATGTATAATGTATGGATGCTCAAGAGGCCAGTCTTCAACCAAAAAGATAAAGTACTGGACATACTACTGTTATGTCTGATTATTGTAAAGCATGTAATGTACACAAGCTACTTTGATAAACAGCACTGAACATGAGAAAAACTAACCACTATTTAAAAGATTATTCATTCAAACAACTGCTGTGCACATTTAGAAAGAAGACTTTTAAACAGTTAACTTTTTCTGCCTTACATCTACTATATAAGAATCAAGGACAACTGTCACTTTCAGGCAGCTAACACAACACTTGTATTACATAGCACACTTAAATCTGCAGGTCACACACTTAGTACCTTCATAACGTGAATGTTTTAACGAGGAATAGGTTTTAGGACTTTAAGAAATGAGTGACTGCTTTAAGTTTCTAGGTTAAAAATAGTCTCTAAACTTACGTTTAACTTTGACTTTAGAATATTTCAAAAATGAAAAACAAATTTGTTTGAGGAGAAAGTTACATTAACTCACTTAAAATCTGCATTTCTTTCACAATGCAGACTCTCTACCAACATCCCTCATTTGATTCTCCTCTCTATCCCCCCAAAATTCACACTGATTTTTACAAAGCTGCGAGAAGGGTCACATTTTCTCATCAAAATTTCCCATATACCTCCACATCTGCAGGCAGTATCAGTAAGTGAAACAACTCAGTCTCACATGCTATTTTTATGCATTACCTTGAAATAAGCTTGACAGTTTATACGCTGTAAGAAATGTAATTTAAAAAAAATTGCTTTCAGAAAAATGTTTATCTCAAAAAATTACAAGTTGTCCAACACCTTCCTCCTCTTAGAGGAAGCTTTGTGTTCAGTCAGAAATGTAATTTACAATTCAAAAGTTTATGATAGACATTCTCAATTATTAAACAGCATGCAAGATACATTTATTCTGCATCATTTCAGAAAAATGCAATGAGCAAGCAACTGTGTTCACAATACTACAGCTGAATACTATACTGATTTCAACCATAGCAGGTCACTGACTATGTGATAGCAGAAATACCTAGTAGTAAGAGTAAGTCTAAAGTTGAACATGGCCTGCACTTAATTTACATGCTGTCTGTCAATAATACAAAAGAAATACCTTTCAGCTTACATTGAATTTTAGGAGCTATTTTGAACTTTCCAGAATTTCAAGGCCCTACACCACTACGTTTGTAACCCCTTGAGACTGTTTCATTTAAATAAAGTTTTGAGTCCAATCATTATTGATGATTAGCTGTTTAAACAAGCATTTTTCAAGTTATATGTAACTGAAGTTTCACCCACATATCTTAAAATGCAGAGTTAAATTCCCAAGAATTGCATTTGCGCGAGTGTAATAACTGTCATGAAGCAAAAAAACCCCAACGACCATGACACCCATTTCCAGTTTGAATGATGAGGGGTCAGATGCTCACATGTAAGTTACTTCCACACTATTTATACTCACCTAGAAGTTACAGGCTTTGTGTGGCTACATTTTAAAGTCACCTTTGGTAAACTACTGTTTACTAAAGCATTACTATTGGTTTTGTTGTTGGCTTTGTGGACTTTTGCACAGTGTTATCTGATCACATTTACTCCTCAAAGGCTACAATATGAGCATGCTCTAATAGGACACACTTCTGCATATTCTTGCAAATTAATCTAGAATAGTCTTAAAAAGAAAAGCAATCTGGAATGCACAAGAAAAACTGAGAGTTTTAACCTGTCAATGTTGCAGAGGCTTAAGTTTTCCCTGCAGTGGAAAAGTAAATCACTGTGCAACAGGTCTATATTTACTTAGAACAAGCTTGCTTTTCTTAGCAATTTCCACAGGACTCTTTACAGTACTCTAAACTCAAGTTTCAATATTCTTAAAGAGCTTCAAACATTTTTTTCCAGCCTCTTAACAAGACTTAAAAAGTAGGTTACATTTGAGAGCATGGAAGTACTAGAAACATCACTGATTTTAGCAGGAGCCTACATTAAAAAAAAAAAGACAAATTCAGTAGTGTTTTGCATTTCCTGCAACACATTTTCACACTAGGGAAGCATCACAGATGACATCTCTACAAACCTAGGTCCAGATTTTGAAGGTCAGCAACAGAAAGGCTTCTCTATGATCAAGAGGTAATCCAATCCCTAACCACACATACAATTAAATTGTTCAATTGAAAAGCACGTAGTATTTCCGCAACGTTAAGCATCCATGACCTCAGTCACTATGCAAGTCTAACTTTAAGCTTAGGTAGGAGAAGTGTGAGCCACCTAAAAGGACAATAAACAAAAATGTTATTATTTAAATAAATTTTAAAATAAGCAGGCATAGCTGATATTTGTTTCCGGAAGTCAAACATACTTCAACTATGGCAGAACATTCAACAGCAGCATTACTTAAACTGTTGCGAGTGTTGCCCTATCTTCCACTTTTACCGGGTCAGCACAACTGTTTGTCACTGCATGGTGAACTGGATCTGGAAAACCAATCTTGCTGGTAAATGGCGTGGCAAAACCACTAGTTTATTTTTGGCTAAATTAGGCCTCAGATCTAGCTCAACATGCAACCTCACATTTATGCCAGCACAACGGAGAAAACGCTGCAAAGACAGGCTAACACCAGCACCATAGCCAAGAAAGCCACAAACCCATGCCTTCAGAGTAATTTCAATTTCCAATGGCCATCAGTATTACAAATTATTTATCACAACCCCTGCTAAGCTCCACAGTCATCACAAAACACTGAGCTGACAGGAAGCTCTCATCTTCAGATATGTGGGCTACACAGCTCAGAAAGATCAGCTTTTGGATGGGAAAACAAGTCTTTAACACTGTGGCTGGAGAACATGGGAAGGGTGCTGCTGGTGGTCCAGCTCACTGTCTTAAGAACTGACATTCTTCCTGTTCAGAACTGCTGGTCAAGCGCTTTATAAATGCTGACCAATTTCAATCTCTTCCTTGTAAGTAAAGGCGGTGGGGTTTTTTTTTTGTTCATGGAAGAAAATTATGAGATAAGGATCAATGTCCCTTACACAAAAGGGTAAAATTAATCTTTATTTGAAAACAGTGAAGTGATTTTCAAACTTAAAACACTTTTTGTCTAAATGTTACAAAGCCTCTCCAAAGTACACACTGGCTATTTATTCATAGTTGGTAAGCAGCAGCAAGAAACTAGCTTTCCTTAAGGTTCTCATTTTCCTGAAACCCTAATACACAGTCTTCTGCTGCCCACTCCTCGTGACACACAAGCATGTGGGATTAGAATAACAACTATACTTGGACCGCTTCCAGCTGCTTCAGTTCTTTACAGAAGTGCAGGCTGGGACAACGTTTATAAAATACAGCATCATCTCATAAACATAACCTAATACCTAGAAAAAGAAAAAAGTGCTTAATCATCATGAAAACTATAAAAAGGCTTGAAGAAAAGTATCATTTCGATCGAGCAAGATGACATAACCGGAAAAAGCCAATTTCGTTTGCAACATGCCTCGAGTCTTACCGCTCACGCTGTTTTCTTGTTTCAGCTGCCAAACTCCCGAGCAGCACATCTGCTAGCTTGCAGATCCTCACCCCAGGTTAGCGACCCCGCGCCTCCTAATCGCAAGGTCTCTCACCGCAAGCCCTGCGTCTGCCTTCAAACTAGACCTCCACCGCTCCCCGCCCGCCAGGAGGGCGCTCCGCCGGCCGGCGCGGAAGGCGCG
>NW_008825098.1:1563243-1573855 GCF_000699105.1 Pygoscelis adeliae
GGATAAAACTGCGGGCGCCCGAGCACAGATTTAAATGCACCATTGGCCGCAGACGAGTCCGGTGTTCCAGATCAGGCGCTTTATTTGTTTCACTTAACTTGCTATTTTGCCGATTCCACATTTAATTGACTTGGTACTCAGGCTGGACCGAGACACGGCCCGTGATCTAGGCTCGCCAGGCAAAAAAAGGTAGCCAACAGAGAAACCTGCTGCTTCTCAAACCTAATGGCCAGGGGGCAGCTGCAGTTTGGCGTGGGGAACGTCAGCGCATCCAAAGCGTGAGGCTGCCGGTGCCCGGGTGCGGTCAGACTCCTTGCAGGGGGGCATGGGACAGCAGGGAACGAAGCCCGGAGGTGGGACGCCTTCCCTGCACGGGGAAACAGGAGTTCGTGGGATAAGAGAGAAGCGAGAAGCACTTCCCATCTCTTCCCCTCGCTGTCCCAACTCTGCGGGAAGGCAGCTGTCGGCAGAGGTAGTCCCAGCCCGTCTAAGACCTCCTTTTTCTTGTGAAAGGATGCAAACGTGGAAACCCACTCCACCCTCAGCCGCCGTGTCCGACTTCCCAGGCCTGCCAGTAGAGCTTGTTTGAGGCGCGTGGGAGAAGGGAAAGGAGAGGTGCTCTCCGGCCAAGGAAGGATTAGGTAGGTTTGACGCTTAAATGCGCTGAAGCTTTGAACGTTACGAGGAAATTGCCAAGCCCTGGACACCCGGTCCCATCATCTACAGCAGGGACTTGGTCAAAGTGTGCTGCAGATCCCTCTCGGCTCCCGAGCCCCGAATTCCTTCTTGTAGCACGGGGAGCAGGAGAAGGTAATACTCAGCCAGACCTCTTCCCAGCACGGAAACGCAACGCAGCCGGGGTGCGCAGGCTGGGCAGGCACGGGCATACAACACTACCAGCTGAGTGCTTCGGTTGTGGGCAAATGAGGCACAGAAATTCACAACTGTGAGGCATGTCTGTCTGGCACAAAACAGACTCTCCCCAACAATTCGGAGTGTCAAGAACTGTACTTTGCTCTAAGGACGTGTCTGTACAAGGGCTGCATGGGCACTGCGTCTCTTAGGGACAGCTCCAGACACTGTCAGCTCCCACCCTCCTGAGCACATGGGACACTGCATGCCTAAGCCCGTCCGGCAGTTTAAGGCACTGCGAGGCTCACCTGGGCACACTGTCCTCTAGCCAAATGTCTACTGCTCGGTGGGCCACGGAACATTTTGGGGTTTATCTGCTGTCGTGCCTGCACATGAACTGCCACGCAGATGTGTCTTCTTCCCTTGGCAGGGATGTGTCTGAAAGCAGAGAGGCAGGCTTACATTCAGCATTTGTGTGTCAGTAACAGCTCTAAAGCTAGTGTACTAAAAGGCTATGTTTCTGGGGGAGCAATCACGTCTGTTCCTATTTGCTCAGAAGATAGTATCTCAAAATACAGAATCCTGAAAGGTGGAGCCCTCTCAAAGAGAGGAAAAGACATAGATAGAAGGGCTGTCATTTTAAAACCAAGAGGCCTTAACACCTGACGCTGCTGATGTTTTGCTCTACTGTTTTACCTGACTCAGTCTCTTTCCACCATCAGTTAGAATTATATTTCTGATCGTAATAACTACAGGGGTTGCAGCAGCTACATTTTCCCCAGCCCTTGGCCCTCAATTAAATGAATTAGAAGTTCTGAGAAATTTATTCCAGCCACTATGGAAGAAAACGATCGCTTTGCTGTGTGCAAATAGCGGGGTGCAGCCCTGCAGAAATCAACCACAAAATGAGACCTACCACAGCTGAAATTTTTGATGGTTCCACAGGTCGGAGGGCTGTAAAGGATACCTGAATTGCCACAGCACTCCTAATTTACAGAAAGGGTCTAAAAATTAAATGGAGCTATTTTAAGAAACAAGATCTTTAAGCAGTATAGTGGATCTGGTATTTTAGACTGCTATTCATGAGCAAAAATGACACCTGATCAGATGAACAGGAGAAATATAGCAGTACAAGAGGGGTAACAGTACGTTTGAGCTCTAGGTTGGTTCTGTGAGAAAAGGCTGTAGCAGTGCAGAATTCCTGTGAGGCTCCGGAGAGAGGCATTTCATTTTCCTTCTGAAATGTTCCTGTCACAGAAAGTCTGGTAGGGCATCTGCACGCACCCCTTCTGCTTTACCTGCTAAGGAGTTCGTTAGCAAGCAGGGTGTTTTCAGGCTTTGAGATTAGGTTCATTCCTGCATATTCAGGCAGTATCCCCTCTTCAGGGTGACCTAGAAACGGAGGCACAGCATGAGGAACAGAGAGTTTGTAATTATGGTGGTTAAAATGCTTTCAATTCCCCCTAGAAATCTACCCTTTAAAGCTCTCTCCCTTGAAATCACTTTCCAGAGTCAGGACAGTGTTGCTCATCTCATGACAGAAACAAAGTAAGAAGTTACATTCCTGAGAATGGAGGAAGTTAAGGGAGGTGACAGAGGGATTGAGATGCCCCTTATTCGGCACTAAGTCTTAAGGTATCTAAGGAAGGTGTTGGCAAGAGGTGAGAGAAACAGCTGTTTAGGGGAGAAATGTGTGATTGGAAATAAATATTCCAGATGCTTCAGACAGGTATGCGTTCCCTTACCTGCTCCAAGCAGATGAGCTACCCCTTGGAAATGCAACTCATAAGCTACTTTTCTCCACACGTAGGTTGACTCTTCAGGGAATTCAGTACATTCATAAAGCAGAATTTCCCTCTGCAAAAGTCATGTTGACTCTTCCAGGCAGATCATATTTATCCAGGTGCCCACTAGTTCTATTGCCCACCATAGTTTCTACTGATTTGCAAAGGAGAGAGAGCAGACTTCCCGTCCCAGCCTGTCAGGCACGCTGTCTTCCATGGAACTCTTTTTGAAAACTGACATCCCATTTGCCATCCTGTAGACACCGGGTATCGGTACCCTTTTAAAACTGTAGTTACACACACCTGTTAGCAATTTCCATCTGGTCCTAGTGGTTTCTTACTGCTCATTTTATCAGTTTCATCCATTCTCTCTGCAAAATCCCTTCCATTTCCAGGATATCCACTGGTGAACGCTGACTCAAATAGTTTATGAACTTCTCTGCAACGGCCTTGTTTTCTTTGAGTACTCCTGTTAATACCATCGTTATCAATTAGTCCAGCAGACCTCTGGAAGGCTTTCTGTTCCTAAGGATTGAAGAAAGATTATTAGCTTCGATTCCTTTGGGGGAGACCCAATCTAACTGTTTTCTTACATTTAATCTGCAGGAATATGTGGGGTTTTTCTATTTTTTTCATTTCAGTATTACTTCATCTTTTTTAAAAGAAAGCTGCTTGTTTCTAATAACTTCCTTTAGCCTGTTGTTTACCTGTGCTGCCTCCCTTTGCCCATTCTCAAGCCTTCCTTAACAATCCAAGTGCACATAGACCTTAAGTTTCTGAAATGTGCATCTTAAAATAGCTTCCTTGCTGCCTCTGAAAATTTAATTTGGCTGCACTTTTAAAGTCACTTTTGAACAAACTCTCTTATTTTTACACAGTTCCTCTTTTTGAAACTGAGGACAAATTTGCTGAATGTTTTGGCTGCTGCTGCTCCTGTAATGATACTGCATCAAAGTATGTTAAGGCAGTTGTCACAGAATGGGTTTTCAAATAGGAGGTTTCAAACCAGATCCTGAACGCTGCTCAGGGTGAAGTCAAAAGCTGTCTGTCTTCTTGTGGGCTTTCTAACAAGCTGTTCCATGGAAGAGACACTGAAAATGTCTAAAAAGTCAGCCTCTGTGTGACATCTAGGTGTAACATTTGTACAATCTTCATACAAGCAACGAAGTCTCTCCTGTTCCTGCTGTATTTTCTGCCCTTGCTGATCAACTTGATCCTCCTTGGCATTTCACTGTTACTAAGCCAGACCCAATATTGGGTTGGTTAATTACGCAACAAGTCAGTAATTATTTGTACTCCTCTAAAATCTCCCTCTTTAGGCTTGACATGTTAACCTATGCAGATATTATTCGATTTCTAATAAGTTTGTTAATGGGATTTGATTTAAAGAGCAGCTTTTTCAAAAACAAAATGGTTTTAAGGGGAGGTGAACTTCCTGTCACCCTGAAACCTGGCCAACACTGATGAAAATGTTGCCTGGCTCAATAACTCCTGTGGGGGCGATGGTACTGTGAGGCTGTTACTGGAAGAATGTCTACAGAGGTGCCAGTAAATCCACATCCACAGATACGCTGTGACAGCAGAAAAAGTACCGGGAAGGTCTCATGGTACTCAGGCAAATGGCTTCGCTTCAGGACTTCAGGATTTTTATAGGACTCCAGACAGGGCATGGATATGTGAATGTTTTAATAAAAAGTATCTATTACTGGTATTATCAGTACACAATCCCAAAGAGAGGCCACAGTCTCCAGCGGTGCAGGGTATTGTATTTGTTGTTTCTTCACTACTAGGAGATAGAATAAACCTGCCTTCTACTGTATTTGTTTGTAGATCACTGAATGGCCATTGGTTATAATCAAAATGTATTGGAACAATATATTTTCTGCTGTATTTTTTCTACCGTGGAGTTCATTTTAGAGTTATGATTTGATTTTTATTTAGCAAGGGCAGAGGGTTCAATAAGGTAATGTTTTATCTGCCACATGACGTCTCTAAAGGAAAACACAACAAAAATATATTTAAGTTCTTAACCTTTTATAATATTTTTATAAAATAAATACTGAAAAAGTTTTCACAATACAAGAACTGGGACATATCTTCCCAGTGATAAAACAGAATTTAAGAAAGAAAATATTTCTCCCTATGCTGTATAATGTTATGATGGCAAAATAAGAACATAATCTATTAAATTTGTACATTCAGAAAGTACGTCAGTACATGCAGAAGCATTATTTTTTGTCCAGTGACATACCCTTCATTTTATCTATTTTATAAAATTTGGTTCCTCTTTACAGACTGTTTAACGTGAATACAGTAATTAATAAGCCTTCCTATTTATTTGCCTAATATGCTGCCAGATGGATCTGATATTCCATTTTACTTGTTTGGCAACCATGCGCATTCTTTGACTGCCTGTTTTAATCCTGCCTTTAAGTCTCTTAACATAAATAAAGATAATCCATCCAGAATCCTCTTCCTCTCTGATCATTTTATCTTCAGCTTCTTCTGCGTTTAACTTTGTATACTTTTATTCTCAGTGAACCAAGTGTACAGACCTACATTTTATAGCTTTGAATGTCATTTTACTGAGAAGAACTGTGAATGAATGTTAACCACCAAATGATACTGAATGTCATCTAGCATGTGGCTATTTCATTTTTCTTATGCAACACAGGGGTAACAGCATGAAGTCCCCTATAAGATAGGTATGCTTACTAACAACATTTAAGAAGTTAGACGAATATAGTACATCTGAGTTCAGAACCTGGCCTACCTTATTACCACGCAAATAGGAAGTAAGCATGTGTTGTGATTTGGTACATGTTTTTCTTTGATTTGTTGAGTTACAGAGGCACAAAGCCTCTAAAGATGACATCAGAAGTTATCAAAAAACTTATAATAGCACTGAGAGGATTATGAGCTACTGTAATCTTTCCTTTGAGTCACTGACACACATAAGCAAGATCCTCAGAAGTGATGTGGCTGCCTTGCAAGTGACATCATCTTCAAGCTAACTAAAAGGAAAATCAAGATAGAAGACAGAGGTATCATGGATACATCCACAAAATCACACCTTTTGAAGTTACAGTGGAAAAAAAGAAGGGTCTGAGGTAAAGAAAGGTTGAATATCTCTTCTTCAGTAATCCTCGCACACTTTAGAGCTCTATCAGTTTTCAGTGTCAATTGAAGTAGTTGTTAGGAACATCTGTTTCATTCTGCGAAGTGCGGCATCAAAGCCAGAGGTGTGCAAGTATAAGCTCTAATTGATCTGCACACCTGTATCTCACTGATTTGAGTGGAAATGGAGCAGATCACTCACATCAGTGATATAACACTTTTAGAATCATTGTGTTTTATGTGATTAAAAATCTGATCGTCTTAGTTTGATTTTGAAACCTGAAAATAAAAAGAATTTTTAATGTCTCATAGTATTGTCCATGATATCTAAAGTGGAAACAAAATACTCTTAGTATTTTAGTACTACTAAGTCTATTTTTTTATGGCCTTGACTTTGATGACAAAAACTGGGTGAAATCCCTGTTGCTATCAATAATATACCCACTGAATTCATTGGGCCAGAACTTCACTCTGTGACTTTTATTGTGTTTCCATAGGAAAGAATAAAAATTTTTATCACCTCAAGACACGTTCATGGATTCTTTCAAATATTACAAGTGGTGGAGTTTCTCTCTTTAAAGCTTGCAACTTATTGATTAAATAGGAATGCTTTTTATAAAAAACCGTTTTGTTTAAAAAGATGCAGCTTGTTTTCCTTTGTTCTGTCCCACGATAAACAACCAGTTTCATATGCATATATTGGAAAATGCTGATTCTTGGATACCGGAATAGTGTTCTTGAATTCAGAGAGAATCGTTCTTAAATCTTAGCAGAAATTTTGATCCACTATATTAATACATATGCTGCAAGAGGCAGCACGGCTTGAACAAGCAAAACAAAGGAATGTGCAGGATCTTCCTTTCCACCACAACTAGAGAAAGCACGCTTGGAATTAGCTTTGAGTAAGCCTGCTCCAGTCTGAACTGTGGCTGTAGTGGGCCTTGCAGTAGTTTAGTTTGTACCTCCACCAATGGAAGGAATAAGAGCAACGCAGGGACTTAGAATGTATTGCAACCTCTTTTGACTTACAGAATTAGACAGACTTTGAAATCCCGCATCATTTTTCTTTAAAGAGGAAAAATGGAGACAGGTATTTCTTTAATGCAACTCTGTTAATTTACAAAGGATCTTTATAAAGTCTTTTTTTCCTCTGGCCATAGTAAGACTATTTTGCTTTGACCACAGCTTTGTCTTTTCTTCTGGGTACTGTCTCCTACAAGGGCTCTCTTTCACTCTTATTTTTTAAGATCATGCTACATATTTTTTTGTGGCCATCTTTAGGACATTTGTCTTTGCGTGCATTTGTGAAGGTTTTGCAGTTTCTCTTTTTTACATGCACATACAGACACACACAACCTACGTAACTGTTGCATTTGGTACGAGAATCTCAGTAAGCGCCCGTACCATCTGGCCAAGCCATAATAGTGCACATTTGCATGTGGTCTAGCTCCTGGGTGGTATTTTTGCATTGTTTCAGCTATCGCTAAACAAAGAGGCATTTAATTGTGTCTTCAATGAGCCTGAACAGAAGACAGCTACTATACCCAAGAGCTTCACTGGGAAAGTGTGATCGCCCAACCCCCACTACTGCAATGTACAGAAGCAAAGTGAAGAGGGGGAACATGAGCTAAGGCACTCTCTTAATTAAGTAATGTCAAATTCAGTGGCCATTTTCTTCCTAACCAGCAGCTGTCTTAGTTGCCAGCTGCTCTAGCTTTTTTGCAGCAGCTATCTGACCCATGAGACATTGCTGACCTCTCCTCCTGCCCTTGTTTGCTAAGCTCACCCGCTCCCAGCCTTGCATCACTTTGGAGAAGTTGGGTGGACAGCATTGACATAAATCAAGGATCATGAATGGGCTCTAAAATCTCTGACTCATGCACCTCTGTGTGCGTTTGTCTGTGACACACGGGGACAGGCAGCTAGAAAGTGACATGAAAAGCCTGACAGAGAAAAAAGAGCTCTGCTCAGGGAAGGTCACAGCAAAGGCCAGTGAACTTCCCTGGTGACAATGAGTGTGCCACCAGATAATGGGAAATGGCAGTGGATGGACCTCCAGGAGGCGTGAATCGGTTCACTTATCAAATCAGAAAATCAAGGCCAAATTGGAAAACAAAAGCACTGAAATACCACAGAATCCATATAAGTTTTACTATGGGGATGATAATATAGGGCTGTTTAAAAGTAAAAACCATCACCACAACAACAAAAAAAATCTTAGGTCAAATCTTTCAGAGTTAGTTATTCTAGGTTGATCCACAAATGCAGTCTGTGTTCTTTCCAAACACTGAGGAGGACAAGTAAGGAAGCTTGTTAATCCCCCAATTAGGGGGTTTGCTGTTCTTTAAATTACATATATTTTTAAATTGTTTAATTAATATATGCGTCCTTGGCTTCTCCAAGTAAGTAGGGAAACAGCATGCTTTTATTTTGCACTTCAGAAATGCAGCAAATAAATGAAATGGAGTAACAGAAGGAACCCTGTCTACTAGTTAGAATGGGAGTCCTCTTTTTTTCTAACCTGCATCATTGTCAACCACTACAAAACAAGCACAAACATATACCGACACCGTCCCAGTAAGGATATTGAAAGATACAAATAGGAATAAATTGTAAAGTTATACTCAGACATGAAAGTAAATGTGAATTAAAGACTCATAAAATTTAGTAAAGTATCCTAAATTATTAATGATGATTATACTGAAATCTCATCAAGAAGCAGATGATGACATCTGAGCAGAAGACACCGGCCTAGATCAACCAGTATGCTTCAGGTTCTTTATATCATGTCAGTGACGCCAAGTACTTGTAAACCTTGCTAAACCAGGTAAGTGATGTCTGCAACTCCTTAGGGTTATTTAAATGGCACAAAGCGTTAACTGAAGTATACGAAGGTACCTGTCCTGCGTTGCTTGATAGCTTGATTTGCTGGTTACTTGGAAAAAGAGCACTGATTTTTCATGGGCTGTACACAATACAATACCTGCTAGTGACATGAATCATTTAAGAGTGATTCTGCCCGTTCAGTAACATTTGGCTTTAAGAAGGTTAAACCAAGCCTTTGATAATGTCTTGGATGTGGAATATGTAAAATCACAGTCTGGGAATGTGTCCTTTAAAAATATTTCATGATGTTGGTTGGCAATTGGTTGTCTGTCTTCAGAATTTGGACCTAAATGCTGTCACAGCATGAGCTGCATGAACCAATACATAGCTATTTTCACTCGAAGAAAATAATAGCTGTAATCTTTGTATTTTACAAGCATCCTAGGAACGTTTCCTAATTCACTCTAACAGTATTCTCTTTCTACGAACAACAGGCAGATACAAGTAGTATCAATACTAGAGAAACGAAGGTGAGAACTGTCAGAAAGTCAGGTGTGCACCTGCAATTACACTTCAGTAATACCACGGCATCAAATTCTTTCGGTTGTTTGACCATGCTAGTGAAAGAGTTTATTACACAACAAACCAGGATCAGATACTTTGTTATCTGTCCCCTTGGTCCCATAGTCAGCTGGGCTACTTAGCCACTTTTTACCCATTACATTGTCATAAGATAGCAAGTATGTTTATGTGAATACACTTATTCTGACAAAAGAATAGGATGTATGCTTGTTTGTTCTGGAGTTAGTATGTGGAAATTTTCACTTAACCTCTAAGCCTAGGAGATATATAAATATTTTTTTATTACAGATGGGGCCAGAAGACCACTGGGAATAGAACACAATTGCAGAAAATGCTGAGATCACAGTTTGGATTTTGAATCACACTTTCTGGGGAGTTATCTGGATGCCAGGAAAGGAGGAGAATATTTTGTGTACTAAGATCAGATTGGTGCAGTTTCATTGAGGTCAATGACATTGAAGCAGGAAGAGAGAATCCGATCCTGCAAAGGTTTGACTGAAATCATAGACTGTGCCTGCCAGCTAGTGGGAAGACAAGAGAGATTTAAACAAGGAGCGGGATCCCAGCGCTAAGGCTGGATCTAGCAGATACGCACTCTGAAGTCCTTTGCAGCTATTCTCCTACTCAATAGGCATCTCTCCATGTTCTTTTTAAAAGCAACTTCCTCTTGACCTATGAACCAGTAAAAAGTGTCTTGCATTGGCATTAAGTTAGAGATGTTTTAGTACATACTGACAACAGCTTTGACATCAATACTCAGAGGACATAAGCACAGTTAGCTTTACAGGCACAGGTAGTATCTTTTTTTTTTTTTTGAGATCAACCCATGTAAATGGGAGAAACATAACGTATGTATGAGTCACACTTATTTTTATGTCAAACCATTGGTATCTAATCTTTCTCTTTCCAGGAAGAAAACTAGCATCCTTCCTGTGATAGTGCCACCGTGACTCTGCAGCCTATTTTTCTAACTTTAGTTACTGCCTTACCGAATATTGAATTTGCGATGGTTCCCCCCCCCTCCTCCAAATGAGAGCTAAAAATAGAGCAAAAGATTTATTATAAACTACATAGAGCAACAACTGCACTCCGCAATAAAGAAGATATGCTTGGAAAATTTGGGATGTAGCCTCACTGATGAGAGCCACGAGAGGTGAAGGCAACGAACTTCTTTCCTTCTTCCTCGCGGATGGAAACGCGTGCAGTTAACGCCAGCGCACATTTCAAGCGAAACCCCACAAAACACCCTGCGGCCCCACACCTGCATTTTAGGACCTGGCTGAGTAACGGCGACAAGAAAGAAAACTAACACCTGAGACGCCTTTTACAAATGAACTGATCACCAGCGTGCCAAACGGCTGACGCCAGGAGACGGGGAATTAGGAGCCCGGCCTCTCCCCTTACCTCTGCCGCCCGCCGGCCGGGCGATCCTGTCCCCCCGCCGCCCCCGT
>NW_008825098.1:1574741-1583965 GCF_000699105.1 Pygoscelis adeliae
CAAGAAAAAATAAGGGCTTACTGGGACAGAATGAGACGTGCTCATCAAATTCCAGCGTGTGCATTTCTGTGTCTGCATCAGCTCTGGCTCTGGAGTTGCTTGGCTTTGATAAACACTGGGAGACTTGTTGCTCTGAAAACAGATTTTCTGTTTCCTTTAAATGTGAGCTTTTGGGAAAATGATTTGGTGCCCTTCCGTTTTTTTCTTTTTTGTTCCTTTTTTTTTTTTTTAATATCTTTGGATATTTTACTTTAAGGGTACCAAACAAGTAGATTCAGGTTAGGCCAGTTGTCATACAACCGTCAACTCCTGTTAAACATATTCTGTAGGCCTCAGCTATCCTCTCTTATTACCACAGTGGTAATATAGTTTGGTTCTTAATTTAAATAGAAAGGACTGTTTGATGGTTGTCGAGTGGGGTTTGGTTTTTTTTTTTTTAATAACTTGAAAATGCATAGTAAAATACATAGCCTAATACGTTGAACTTTTTGTATGTGTAATTTCGTCAACATCAGTGAGGAAGTTCGTGTTTAATTCAGAGATCAATGGTGAACTTCATTGTCAGAAGTATAACTCAGGGTAAAATCGTTGAAGTTTTGTAGATAAACTTAACAAAATCGTTCAATCACATCAGCTAGATTAATTTACTAATTGGACAATTTTTTTGTCTGAGTCAGGATGTAAACTGGTAGTTATGGTTTGCATAGGACTAGGGGAAAACTTCCCACGCGCGTGTAACACACCCACTGCACGGTTTCTGGTACTTTCCCCTGACGTCTCTGGTGCCAGATGCTGGGAGTCGATGCTAAATTACATTGACTGCAACTCAAAATTGTTCTGACAATTCTGTATCTCTAGTTCCCATGTGGCGCTTACAGTTGGTTTACAGGATTTGCTCTGCATTTTACTACCGGTTTTGACGTCTGATGTAAAAGTCATCATAAATGTGTCTTCAGCATATACAAACATTAGTTGGTGATGACAAAACCATTTGTTAACAGACCAAACAAGCCTGTGTGAGGAGTCCTAGTAACATCTTCACTCCCCTCTGTCTCATCCCCAACTCAGCTAATTTTATATAGGATGCAGAGATTCTTGTTATCTATATATTAGGTTTCATTCTTTAGAAATATCTGCTACTGTTGTAAGGTAAAAGGGGAATTACCAGGAATATTTATTAGCTTGTTAAAATAGGTTGCTGGATAACTAACTACATGCTCATAAAGCTGTCCTGCCTAGAAAATGAAATACTGAACTGGGAATCCACATTGTCTTACTTCTGAGTGACCTTGGGTGTGTTGCTCCTCCTCACTGTGCCTCGTTGTCCTGATCAGTAAAGTAGGTAAGCATAGTTATTCCCCATATGAAAGGTGCTTTGAAGGTTTTGGGGTGACGTGTTACAGAAGAGAGAAGGAAATTAACGGCAGCCCGTTTTCAAGACGTGCAAAAAATGTCATGCACTGAGAGAAGAGTCCTCGTGTTCAGCCTGCAGCAAGGACGTTCAGCCCCCCTTAGTACTTTCTGTGTGCCCAGCACGGGCTGCCCCGAGGTTCCAGCTCTCCCCATCATCTGGTGTGTGCGATGGAGGAGACTCGCTGCAGTGCTCCGCTGGTGTCTTGTGAGCACCGTCAGGAGGGTAGGTGAGGTGCTGCTGACAACCTGGCTGTCCGTTCAAATAAGCACGTGATAGGCAAAGGAGTCTTAAAAGCCAGGAAATTTTCTCTAAACTTCCAGCAAGTTTCAGCTGACAGTACTGGACTGGTAAGCATTTGTAAAACTTTTCCAAAGTTCTCTCTTCTGGTGGTTTTCTTTCCATAGTGGTATTACGTGCATAAATAACTGTTACATAAGCTAGTGAGTAGACCTAGGATGTCATTCCACCTCACAGCACAGCCTGCATTATAGCTGGCATGGTCCTATTCCCTCCCTCCAAGGATGCAGGTCTCTACTCCTTCCATTAAGCTGGCCCTGATTCCTTGGTGAGCCACTTCTGGGTTTTTTAGGGTTTTCTTTTAATGTTTAACTCCCCAAAGCTATATACTGCCGGATCAGAAAACACGAGTGCTTCAGGAGCATGCTGCCAAAGAGCAGGCTTGCCCGTTGTATGTATGCCCAAACTGGGCATAGCCGTAAAGTCAACCCGTCCTTATTGAATGCAGTGGTGTTAGCTACCGGTATGCGGGCGCTTACTCTGGGCTGAGGGCAGGATGGGAGTGACAAGCTACCTGGCGTCTCTTTGAGGGGTAAGAGCATCTGTACGGACATGCACGCTAGGTTAATTAATTTGCTTGGAAGCCTACGATGACTTGTTCATACAGCCAAAACTCCAATCAGAGCTAAAACCAAGTTTGTAGGAGTTTTTCTCCAATGCTAAGAATAAACAATAGAAAAGTGTGAACTACTGTAGAAAGGTAACCAGTATGGAGCAATGTGTTTGGATTATAAATAGTAACATACAATTTGTTAAGAAAAACTAATGCAGGCAGTATAGGACTGAGAATCTCAGTGTAACGAGGAGATTGATTAAACATTATTTTTTGTCACTGCACTTAGAGAATTGAAGTGAACTTTTCAAGTAGACTGTGTCAAGACAGTGATTTCCCCAGTGGATTTATCATTTGTGTATCTCCTTTCCGTGAGGAAGGGCATCATTCCGGTCATTTATCCCCCCCACCCCCGCCCCACCTTTCTGCATCAAGAAGTACACCTCAACAACATGCCCTGAAAATGCTTGCTCTGAAGTAATTTGACATCCTCTGAAATTCCTTTGAGCCAACACTGTTTCATCTCTGGGTGTTGTGCACCTTGGAAACTGGGTACAGCTGTTGAATAACAGTTGTGCTTGTGGGTCATGGGTTGAAAGGGGGCCAAGGCAGCCGAGTTCTGGCCTAGCAGGGAGGTTTCAAACTGGTAATGGAGACAGGGTAAAGATGGCTTTCAGCAGCGGAGGAGCTCTGAGGTGGTGTGTTCAACCCCAGCATTATTTTTTTTCTTTCACTCCAAGGTGTAACGAGAGGGAATATTCTGCGGAGGGATTCTGTCTGCTGTTAACCTTTAATAACATCTTCATTTAGGCTGGTAAATCAGGTACTGTCACTGCCAGCTACCTTCTTTCACTGTCTTGCTTTCTCTTTTGTAGACACTTACTACAGTGTTGCGTGTGTTTATCATCTTACAATGAGATACAGTAATTCAGTCTATCTTCTGAATGTGGAAATAACACAGATGCCCAGCATCACATCTCCAGCGTGTTATTCCTCTTACTAAGATGAATTTGCTATTGTGAAATCTGCCTTTATAGATACACATGTCACTTGTGTGTAAATTATATGTAGTATACATAAACAGTTGGTGTTTAAAGACACAAATGATTTACATTTCTTCTATGCCTTCTACAAGCTGCTGGATGATAAACAGAGGGAAAGTGGTAACTGTTCTTGAGATTTCCAGTTACTACTTTTATATGAGCTTTCTAATTGTAAATTGGTCTCTTATTAATAGTTTTGTGTTGCTTTCATGAAAACTTCCTCTCTCATACTATTTATATCTGTGCAAGTGTCTCAGATGAAAGAGAGTAGTCTGAAGTTTTCTGTGGTGTGGACTGGATGCTGGTGTGGGGGCATTTCTCCAGCCAAATTCAGAAATACCTATTTCTAGCCACATACTGGAAACATTCTCTTATTATAAAGTCAGTGGCCTGTGCTGCATTTTTTTTCTCTGAGATGTGGGGGCCACAGATTGCTATCAGAATAGTAGTCCTGACTTACTCAAGGAGAACGGTTGCACCTTCCTGCTTTGTGTGCCCATGTGTTGTCCGTCCCAGAGAGGCTCAGGTGTATCAAGTGATCTGGGTAGAGTCAAAAGTGAGGACTGTGACACGGTGAAGCTGCAACACGTGAGCAACGGTTGGACGTGTGTTTTAGGTGTTTGAAGGGAAATGATTTCTCTGAACTGTATAGTAGGCAGCAGCATCTCTCTTGCAATGGTGGATACCCACCGACGGGACTCTTTCCATTTGAGGTGGGGTATGACTTGTTAAATTCCAGTGACAGGAAAGAAATGCTGCTCTGTTTTCTCAGTAGGTTTGTATACTGATTTACTCCTTTCTGGGAGGCACATTTCACTGATACTCAGACCTGGGCCCTTGACAGCTTTGGATACTCAAGGTCACAGTAATTTGTGAAAAATTGTGATCCTGAAGAGTGGTGGTGTCCTGTCTCCCACTTTGCTGTTTCCTTTCAGCTTCAGTGTGTTGGCGGTGGGGAGCAGGGAGCAGTGGACCTGGATGAAACTATTTTTTTGTAGTAGTTTTGACTGCAGCACGTAAGTGCCGTATTTCATTCTTGGTTCACTGTTCTTTGCTGTGCCTAAAATAGGCTAAAACCTGCCGCTTGGATCTGACTGCAACACATATGGGTTTCTTTTGGTATAAATGGTGCTCTGCAGATACTGTCTTCTAGAAGATCTTTTGACGGATTTCCTTCACCAGGAAGCTGACATTTTTAATTGCCTATAAATCACCATAAATACCTGTGTCTGTGGTAAATGCCTGGTTATTGTTGAGGCACAAATGCTAAGCCCTCACAACTTTATGAAAGTAAAACTTCAGACTCCTGTAGGCAGGCTTTCTGAGCTAGTGTTCAATGTACTGGAAGAGTGGTCCAGTTTGAATTTCTCTGGTCTGTTGTTCCTTCGCTACTCTCAAAAATCACTTGTATATCTCTGTAAATCTGAAGAGTCGCAAAATGCAGTCCCTTCCTCAAAGGAAGGGCTCTGTCATGTGGGACCCAGGAGTCTCAGGGTGAGATATGGCTTTAGATGAAGGAGAAAGCCAAAGTTGCTGACACCAAGGTGCTGCATGTAGGTGCTTCCCCTGGATTTGAGTCTGAAAACGCATATTCAGCTCTTCTGAAAAACTGACTAGTCATGTATGCTGCTTAGGCTGGTTTGGGAATTTTGTACTGAGTTTTTCAGGCCAGAGGCTGTCTCTGTGGGCTTGTACCACACCTAGAAGAATAGGGTTCAGCATGCTAAAAAGAGGCAACTGTTTTAGTTTAACATCAAATGTATTAACAATTGCATTCCTCAACATACTTGTATTTATGGATAAAATGTACAGTTAATCTGTATTGTATTAAAGATATATATCACTGATAACCTGATATTTTTCTTAAGCTAAATGCTGTACTTAAGCTTTTTGTCTTCTGTTTTGCATACCTTCAGGGTGGTTTGATTAAAAACGAGTTCGCATTAAGCAAAACTACATGATCTCAGATTAAGCCCAAGGCAATTTTACATTCCAAAGGACATTTTTAAATTCTATTAAAAAAATTGCTCAGAATATTTTTAAGTACAGTGTACTACTTGGCACTGTTTCCTAGATGCTTGCCTATTACAATTCAGGGTATAATGACATGCAAAGAGACAGCCAGTCTGTCCCCACAGTCTTGATTCCAGATGTCTTCTTCCCCACCCCGAATAGGTAATTTTGGAAATTCATGGCTCTAAATGATGAGCACAGTGGATGGAGAGGGGTGATTTTGTGGAAGTTGGACACGAGTTGGAGTTCTCAGTAACTGTACAGTGGGGCGGTTTTTGCATACCTGCTGATAGGTGTATTTACAGTGTCAAACGCCAGGCTGTATAAAGCAGCAGTACCCAAAGGTGAAGGGGAGCCTGAAGAAGAGTGTCAGCCTTAAGGCTGGAAATCGCTGACGGAGAGTTGGCAGAGATAACTTTAAATGAGCTGCTACCTTGCAAAGACAGTTCAGAAACACAATCTATGAGTTCGCCTTGAATTCTGTGTTGTGATGCCCGCATAGCTTCCTGTACTTGGGTAGCTTATTTAAAGCTAGCTTGGTTATGTCTGTGCTATACAGAGGTTTGCAGTGTAGTTATATCCTACTCTTGGTTGATTTAGCACTTTCTTCTTCTCTGGAATTTGCAGTTGGCTGTGCTTTTCTATGTCTTAATCATGGATACATGAACTGAAGGAAGCAGCAGCTCCCTGTTATTACTGTAAAGATGACAATAAACATAGGGGAAAAAAAATTCCTTGCTAAGTAGCTCAATAACTGTTTTAAAGGGTTTTGTTTTTTTCTTTCAATGGCTGATGAAAAAAAAAAGCCTTAAGTGGTTTGGTAGTGATCCTTGTGTTCATAGTGAAAATGCACTCTACTGTAAAACAAATTCTGCTATGCTGCATGATTCTGTCAATATTTCAACCAGTAAATAGATGTTGGGCTGAGTCCTTAAGGTAAAAATCATTTACAGAATAACATGGCTTCCACGAGGTGATCCTAGAGGAATCTTTCTAGATTGTAATGCTGATTGTGCCTTTGGTTACCTTTTGGTAAATGCGCAGGTTCTGCTGAACGGTGGGTTGAGCTTGTCTCTAAACACAGAATCAGTGGGATTGGCTTAAGAATGGCTTAACAGAAATGCTGTTGCTAATTAATAATGGCTAACAACAGAAATGTTGTTAAAGGTTTAAATATGTTGACGGCCTCTGTCTAAAAATCACAATTGTATTTTTCTTGCTGATAGACTAATTGTACCCAAGACAGCTTTGAACAAATTGAGGAATACCCCTCTGCCCCCTGCCTTTTTTTTGGTCATGCATTTGACCTCTCTTCTTGTACAGTCCCCTTCAGTGTTTCCAAGTCTGTCTTGATTGCTATATAAAAAACACATGCAACAAAAAGAAAAATGCTTTAGGTGAGAAGGGTGGGGATATTAATATCAGACATACTAATGGATAATGTAGTGTTTGAAATGAAATCCAGGAAGTCTTCCAAGAAACTTGAAGCCAAATTCATATTATTCCTGTGTACTTTCCCCCTGAAGCTAATTAATGTTTTCAAATATGGCCATGTGAGGTCATGTGTTCCTTTTTTAACCATATCAGAAAAAAAATTTAATTACTTCATTTTAATATTAAAAATCACCCTGGATCTTTTTTCCTGGATTTTGTTTATTTAATAATTGAAAATTTTCTATCCTGATCTGTATATGGCATAGGAACATGGAAGAATCATTAGAGGCAGGAATGATAATGGGAAGATTGAAGTAAAGGTCTCAGCAGAAGGCTGAGAGGAGAAGGCTCAGCGAAAAGCAGAATTTTCTCCAGAAAATTCTCCAGAAAGTGGCCCAGATGGAGAGAAAGAGTGGCTTTCTTCCATGGCTTGTCAGGAAGCCTGCTGTATAGAAGGTGAGGGTGTTTGCAATATGCAGTAGTATATTGGTAGTGCTTTGTTGCCAGAGCTATGATTCTCTAACCTGTGAGATGACAGCTGCCATATTTTTATCTGGAATTGCCAAGGCAGAGCTCTGCAGGCATGTGCAATGTAGTGCTTGTGCAGTAAGTTGTTGAATATAAATAGTTTGTGTGTATCCGCTAAGTCCGGTGCTTACAGGAAGCATATGACTGATCCTACACAAAATACATGGGTTGTAGGTGGATGTGCAGCATATCCTTTGAGTGCCTTCCAAAAGTGTCAGAACAAGACAGATATTCACTGATTGTACACTGCATGTGTAATAGCCTGCGCTTACAAAAATGCTTTGGACTTGCTGTGTGTACTTGTTGCAGTTGATTGATGTGCATATAGTGCACGTGTCTGGGATGTCCCGGTGTACAGCAGCTTGTTTGGAGCTATGCTGCAGTAGTTCTGACGGAGCTGCTGTTCCTCTGGAAATAGAGGGCAAGTAAAATCTGGGAAACATGTTTGGGAAAACTCAGACATATGGCAGCCTTATGCAGGACCCTCTTAGGTTGTTTACAGCTGCAGGAAATAAAAAGCCAAAATGGAGCCTGTTGGGTTATGATACTGCCAGCGGCGCAGTGTTTGCCTGGTGTTTTCTGGTTATGGGCCGGCAAAGAGGAAAGAGGTTGGCATCGGAGAAAGGAATGGCATTGGAGAATACTCCCCCAAAATTTCATGGAGGGACAGAATGAACTACAACCAGTAATTACCACAGCTGATGTATGTCTTCATTCCCCAAATGCTCCTTTATATACCTAGAAGTGGATTCTAGATTTGCAGACTTGGTAGCTGCTCTAAGTCCTTAACTGTATAATCCTTCTTCTGCTTCAGAACAGAGGCCTGGTGTTTAAAAGGGGATTAAAACCATACTGGTGCTTGTAGTGTCCTTGAAATAGGGGTTTTAGCTTTTTTATTTTTTCTTAAAATAGGCCTCAGTTAAAACCTGCTCCTTTTCTCCCAGCTCTCCAACAGAAAACAGATAATAGTGCAGCGCAAAGGTCCGTGTATGCAGCGGGTTATACAAGTGTGACAGTAAAACCTTCTGCTGCTTGTTCTAAAAGACGTTCTTTCTGGTAATCTAAAGTTGGTTTCAAAGCCTCTCGTTGCCCAGACCACTACGTAGCATCATGGCATGTCGAGTGCCAGTCCAGAGAATGTGGCAATTTCAAGTATGTGGCATAGGAGAAGACAACAAACAACTGGTTTTGGTAATGAGGGAAATAGCACACAACAAGGTCTCTTTGAACATAGGCATACTTGTGCACCAGTTTGCTGTGGTCTTGTGGATACAATTTGATAACTACTGGTTGCAAGACTAACGAGAAAATGGGGAGAAGATGACTCTACAGGAGTAGACAGTTAAGACTGCTCAATAGCAACCATGAAGCAGGGGTAGAACGTTATACGTCGGGCTTAGTTTACAGATCTGTTGTCTTGGACTGGTTGAGTGTTGTACACATTAGGTTGAATCAGTTGTTGGCTCTGGATGGTAGTTTTACACTGGTGATTCAACATTAGTATTGTCTTTTCTTATAAAGGAGAACAGTTTGCTTCCTGCCTCTTTCTTCAGAAATTCAGCTGTTATTGTAGATGATTGGAATTAGCCGTTTCCTAATGGTTGTTTTGAATGCACCTAGCCATTGAATTAGACTTTCTGCTACAAAACCAAGTAATTTCCTAATTAGCACCTTAAAGGATCACCTTTAATGCTGCCTTCTGCAGCTTTTCTACTTAAATCTCTCCTCTTTCCATGTCTTTCCTTCATCTTAGTCTTTCTTTATTCTTCTACAACTGCCAGCCATTTCCGTCTGCCCCTTTGCTGATTCATTGTTGGTCGGGTGAACTGCTCTATTTGTGCTTGGGAAGAAGAGAAAAAGACAAACTCCTTCACAGTCACTCTTTTCTTGATTTCCATTTCAACTTTCTCTTTTTTTTAAATTTCCTATTTCCATTCAATAG
>NW_008825098.1:1584004-1600573 GCF_000699105.1 Pygoscelis adeliae
TCATTTGTTCTGCTGTGATTGTGCTGATTGGCCTTGGTTGCTTTCCTATGCTGGGGAAGGAGGCAGAAAGAACACAATTAGCAGGAGGAGGTGGCTTCTTGTAGGAGCCAAGGGTGGACCATCCTGCCCACTGCAATGCTGTAAGATCTGATATGGAGGTAGGCTCTGTGTTTCAGCCAACCTGGAGCAACCAGGTTTAGTTACTCATTAAACTGATAAAGGGACAATATTTAGTAGATAGGATTAGATCAGTGTGTTTCACTGTGATGGGTGCATCTGGCTATGCTTTCTCTCTATTCTGGCCCATAAGCTGTTGAATGTAGTGTTTTCTATTGTTAAGACTAGCAGTTACAGTAGCATTTACTGTGTGTTGCTACAAGGGTTAGTAAAATAAGTCTTCTAGTTTTCTTTTAAAATACAGTTGCTTCTCTATTTTGTGGGGATGGCATGTCTGTCCAGGATAATGCTACTTAAAACATATATATATACACACACATATATATTTTGTTTGCAATTCTAGGAATGCTTTAAGGGAAGCTGGGCCACTCACAAGTTATTACACAAGAAAGCAAGTAAGTACATTTTTTAAAATCCATTTTTATATTGTTTTGAATTTGTTTTGTCCTGGGCAGCTGGCTCTAGGTGGCCCTGCTTGAGCAGGGGGTTGGACCAGATGACCTCCAGAGGTCCCTTCAACCTCAGCTGTTCTGTCATTCTGTGTCTAAGAACGGTATGGATTTTTCCAAGGTATCTGGCACTGGATTCCGCATATCTGAAACTTTGTCCAGTTCCTGGTAATCTAAAGATCTATGTAAAATTTCAGAGGCAGTGGTACAGAAATCTCTGTTTCTGTTCCCTTTTCTATTTGTATGAAGTATTCCTTGAGCTACATTGCCAGGTATATGAACAGAGATAGAGGGATGCTGAAGTAAAGGGCAAGGAGAATAATAAACCATTACTACAAGGCATTGCCAGGCTTGTTCCATCATAGCATTTTGATGTCTAATGTAGTAAAAGGCAGGAAAGTGGGAAGAATTCTTGTGAAGTCTTTGTGATTAGACACTTGCTGGAATGCAAGCAAGCCAGTCAGAGTGCAGCTGTTCTGTACATTTGGAGTGTACCCCTTTGGAAAGAAAAGGAAAATGCTTTTGTGCACTGATGCAGCCATTGATAGGAGGATGTATCATAGCTAGGATTTTGCTGAGTTTAGTTGAAGGTAATAAGAGTATCTGTATGCCTTAGTTACAGCTGGTAGCTCTGGCACAGAAATACTAGTAGACTGGTAGATTCTCCCTTACTTGAGTAGTAAAAAAAAAAATCCATGAGTTTAAAACCAAACAAACAAAAAGAGAGAGGAGATGCCAGTTCTGTCCCCCTTGCCTCCTCCCCCCCATCTCCCTGCTCATCTTCATCAAGCCCTGCTTAAAAGGGAGGTGGGATTAAAAAGTAAGTGGCATGGCAGAAATTCGAATCCTCAAGTAATTTACCTCCTCCTTTCCTAAAACCCAGTAAAACTCCTTTTTTCCATAATAATTGTTGCATGGTTAATAGGTTGGAGTAGCACAGACAATTATAAATGTTTTCCTTCTTTCTGCCTTCCCAGCGTAGGGGTCTCATAGTTCACACTTGCATTCTGTATCCTATTATTTGTACCAGCATGGATATGAAGCTGTCTTTGTTAGTAGTTCTAGTAATCCTCTGGTGCAGTCTTCTAATGCTGTTGTTTAGCTGACAGCAAATTTTTTTATGATTCCACTAAATCCATGAACTTGTTGGCTTCCTGGATAACTGCTGAGCCCAAGGTGAGCTGGCTTGGTTCTGATAGTCCTCAAGACCTCAATGCAACGAACTACCGAAGCATCTCAAGGGAATCCAAAATACCGCTTTGTTAAAACTTTGGATTTTTAAATTATTATTTCTCAGTGGTTTATCTAAACTGAATGTCACGTGAGCAGATGGCTCAGATGTCAGCCACAGAGACTCTGAGGAACTCACGTTAGGGCTTGCTGTGGCAGACCTTTTGCCATCTCTTCATTCTTGTGAGATATAAAAAGAGAAAACAAACTTAAGTTATCAGGTTATGAGTTAAAGATTAATGCTATCGTGCTGTTTCTTAACCCTTGCCTCATCTTTCCGAATAGATATTTTTCCTTTTGGTAATGCTCATGATCTACTTGCTTCAATCCTTTATGTAAACACCTTCAATCTGCCCTGTTAGGACTGTGTTATTTGTGAATGAAGTCAGTCACTGGACCACATCAGACATGAATTTCACAAGGTTGAGAGAGCGGGGAACCTCCAGCAGGTTGGGACCGTCTTGTAAGGTGCACACACTGCCTGTCCTGAAATGCAGAAATGGCAGCGCGCTCTCTCCATCAGATCTGGAGGGGTAGCAGGCTGCATATATTGAAACTAACAGTTGGATACCCTCCTTCCCACCCCAGGTCGTTTCTGTCACTGAATGCTAAGAGAAATCACAGAAAAGGAACATTCATCTACAGTGCAAGGGTGTTAATTGAAGGGATAATGAGTGTTTCTGTAGAAATATGCTTTTTCCCAAGAATGAAAACAAGCACAGAACTATGTTTTAGAACTACAAATGAAGAGCAGCTTAAATAATTAATACACTTCGTTTGTGCATTCAGTACTGCTGTCCTGACATGCCCCAGTTTGCTATTGAATAAAGATAGAGTTGGCAGGATGTGAATTTTGCATGTGAAAAACTTAAGGGCAATACAAAATAACAACTGCTACTTACACTTTCATATATCAGTATCTAAAACACCAGAAAGAGTCAAATCTAGAGTTACATACTTCTAAGTCACTTTCTGGACCCCACAGTTCTTATTCTTAGTAGGACTGATTTTGCTGCTGCAATTTTTTTTTTCCTTTTTTTGTCTTTTCAGAAGATGAAAAAGCTAAGCGTGAAGTTTCCTCTTGGACCCTGGAAGGTGACGTTAACACAAATCCCTGGTCTGGTTATCGATATACTGGTAAACTCAGGCCACACTATCCACTGGTAAGCAATAGGTGCCACTCTGTACTCCAGCGCTGCTACGTTCTGTAACAACTAATGGACCAGTCCTGACCTGATTACCTCCCACATTTTAGCTGAGAGAGGAGAGCTTCTTAAACAATCTGAACCTGATGGCAAGGACATGTATGACTGTGTCCTTATTGTGGTTCATTTTGATTTAACTTGATCTATCTCTTGGTATATGTAAAATGAAGGAAGTGCCTGTGAGGTAACATGCATCAGTAACAGGCTTAAGCTCGTACCTTTTGGCTGTACATTTTGATGTTTATTCAGCAAAAAGCTGCTGCTAGTTCAGATGATGTCTTCTCCTAGCCGTTGACTGTTCTCACCAATAATGGAGCAGTCTGTTTCAGAAAAACTCAGGTGAATTAATTTAGAATTTAAATAAATGGTTTTATATTATTTTATGTAAGTGGTTTGAAATAACCTGGTGAGTAAGCTGATGAACAGCTCTGCTGAAGGAACAGAGGTTATAGTAATCTCCAGCACTGGAGTGGTGAAGAATAACTGAGGTCAGTAACATCTTCAGCTGTGAAAGGTGAGTTTAGAAGATGACCTCAGTATAGCTGTATTTTTAAATTGGTACAAGTTTGTACATGGAATAAGCCAAAGTTTTTACAGGAATAATGGCATTTTATTTACATGTGTCTTTTCTAATTGGCCTGTGCTAGAAATGCTGCCCCTGTGGCATCCTCTCTATAGTCTTCTCCATCTGTTACAGGCTCATCAGAGAACAGATGAACAGAGCCTAAGCCCATGTGTGTTTGTTAGTGTCGCTGGAGAAAGGGTGTTTTGGATATGTCACCGGCCAAGTAATTTAGTAGTGTTATTGCTGAACACTTGCCTTCTTGTCTTCTGACTGCTGTAGGATTGATGCAAATGAAACTATAATAAAAAGTGCTAATGACTAGGGTGATGATTAGAAATAACGATCTTGCTAATAGACACTAATAACCAGAGAGAGGAAGGATGTATTTGGCACCAGTGCATTTGCAGTCTGGAAAGTAGCAGAATAAACACTACACTGTAACAGGGATAATATGTTATAAAACCTGTTTCATTTACTTGACACATGAAAGTTTGATTTTTACAAAGTTGTGAAGTTGGCTATTAGAGGTTGTATAATACGAAAGCAATAAAGCGTAATAGGAGAATCTTTGAGAAATGAAAATTGGAACTGTTTTGGAGTGTTTGCATACTTCACAACTTTTTCTAAGTGGAATTAGCCATATTTCACTGTATTTAATTTTGCTGCATGAGTCTCGGTTTTTGGGACTATAATAAGTATTCTTGCAACCTAACCAGCTTCGACTATGATTTATTTAGACGCCAACAAGACCTGTGCCAAGTTATATTCAGAGACCGGATTATGCTGATCACCCACTAGGTAACTTGAAACAAATCACAATTATGGAGTGTTATGTTTGCTTTCTATTTTTCTTGTAATTGAAAAAGCCTTTAAAACATGAAGGAGATGCTGGAGAAGGGAACCTCTTCTTTTATCTGTTCTTCTCACTCTACCTCTTCCTCCCCCACATTAACTTACTGATTTTTCAGAAATAATGGTTACAAGTATTTTTTTGGAAGTCCAAAGTTTGTAATGTGTTATCTTTCAAAGGTGTTCAGGGAAGAAAAGAGAAAAAACCCATGCAAGTCCTAGTCCTGTGGTTAACTTCATAACAAACAGCAGTAAGTTGGCTGTCACAGGTGAATTCTGCTAAGCCATTCTCAGTGACATCAGTGTATCTGTTGGAAATGTGTTATAAAATAACAAAACTGCAGTAAGCAACCTCCAAAAGAAAACTGATATATGAGTTCCCGCTATTTTTGGATGCAGAGGGAATACATTCAAAATTACTTGCTTATTGGTTTGTTTTGGTATTTTCCCTTTTTTATATCGGTGTTGGTGCTTTGCATTTCCCAAAAAAGCTGCTATAAAGTCTGTTAGAATTATTTTTACATCTTCAGCCGTTCTTTAGTTATTCTTTACAGAATGTAAATATTTAAACAACACAAAATACTGCCTTTTAGGAGGTCATTCAACTATAAAACTGAGCTTGCACAGAATTTGGTAGGAAGGATTTACACGTTTTCATCAGCAGATTATTGCAATAGTGTAACTAGAGATATTCACAAGCTTATATGATCCTTTATGGCTCTTTTAGAATATTATTTACTATTATTTGTTATCTCCAAAGCAGCTAAAAGAAAAAAAAAACTTTTCTATGAATAAAATAATTTCCTTGTAAATCTGATTTTTAAGGTTATGTTTTGACTAACTGGACATGATGGTTTTATGCAGTAAGTGAACGGGCATCCTGAGCACATGTGGGCATTACGATATTGTGGAAGGCTTATGAATTCAAATTAATCAGCATCATGATGATAATGCTATGACTTGGTGGGTTCATTACTTTAGTCTGTGGTGAGAAAGTACATACTCTTATTGCCATTGGTAAGCTAAGTAAGTTCCTTGATTGGACATGTGTAGCAATCACTCTTCTATATAACATGGTTTTTTTCTTTCTTTTTTTCCCTCCTCCCCTTTTTTCTTTTCAGGAATGTCTGAATCAGAACAGGCTTTAAAAGGAACCTCTCAAATAAAAATACTCTCATCTGAGGATATAGAAGGGATGCAAGTAGTATGTAGGGTAAGGTGGTTTTGGTTTTCGTTACGAAGTGCTTTTATTCTTTAAAAATCTATAGTGATTTTACCAGTTTGACAGCACATTTGAGAGTACAAACTTTCAAACCACTTTTAAGCACTGAAAAATAGTTCGGGAAATTTGGTATTTTCTTGCTTTTTCTCTCCTTGTGACTCCCAATTCACAGTAAACTATTTTGCAAGCGGAAGTATGACTTTTATCTGTTTTCTGGCTTTGTTGTTACTAGTGAGATAATCTGTGGCTGAAATGTTGTTACTGTTAAGAATATATTTTATAGTGCATAAACGAGAACAGAACTTTTTCCTCTTCTAGAGTTATTAGTACTAAGCAAAAACTAAAAAGCAAAAAAGAACCCCATCCCGAACAATTTTTGAAAAAGAGCTGTTCAATTGTAATAACTTCCTTATACATAAAGTCAAACTTTGAAGTGTATTTAGGTAGTCTGATTTGAGTTTATGGTATTCAAGGGAATTGTGGTCGAAATCTTAATTGGGGTATTTTCAAATCTCACAGAGAGGGCTTAGTAATGTAACCTGCAGACATCTCGAAGTCTTTCTGGAGCTCAAGTCTACCCAGCTCTCCTAGCAATCTCGGTGTAGCTGTAGAAAATGGGTTGCTAATCTTCTAGGGAGTAGTCCTGGTCTTATTTTAAATCGGTACTTTTGTTTCGTTTGCAGCTTGCTAGAGAAGTATTGGATGTTGCTGCCATGATGGTGAAAGCAGGTGTAACTACTGAAGAAATTGATCACGCTGTTCATTTAGTAAGGTTATTTTATTGTTGTTCTGGTGTTTCTAAGCGCTTTCTTCTATCTCTTTATTTTTGAATGATTGTTGTGTGGTTTTCTTTGTTATTGCATGAATTCCTTTTCTTTATTTTGAACTGTTTCCCAATTTGCAGCTAGCGGGTAGTGCAAATGTTAGAAATACGTTACAGTGCAATGGTAGATTCAAAATGAGTTAGGAACTCTCTGTATCAGTTCCTTCCATGATTTCCAGCTTCAGATTCCCTCTAAGTTTCTTCACCTGTTTTCTCGGTTAACATCATATAATTTTCTTTCTTCTAAACCCTTTTTGCTCCACAGATACCATTATATAAAGAACATCATATGTAGGCCGTGGACTTCTTGTGCTCTGTGTTGTTGGTTAAGACGTACAGAGGAGAAAGTTTAATATTAATGATTGGGAATCAGAACTGAGGAGCCTGAGAGAGAATTGAAACAAGATGTTTGATGCAGTCAGGCAAACTAAAGCCACAATCCAGCGAAGTATTTGAAATACATGTTCAAGTATTTTCCTGGCTTAACTATTCATAGATACTTGAATTGTGTAAATTTTATTTTTCTTTGCTATCTTTTCTATAAGGCATGTAAACTGATAATTGAGGATACTTGTGTGCGCTGTGGGGAAGGCAACGATTTTGCTATAGTTAAGTTTGTTAGAGAGCTTTCTGGTTGCTGTTCTTTTTATCTGCATTTGCAGCTGTTGAGCCAAGATTGTAAGGAACTTACTCTGGTTTGATTAGGCCAGAGATTTCCATTGAACTGCAGTAAACACTAAATTATTTGCTTATGCATACTGTCTAATGTGAACAACTAGTAGTTAAAATGGTGTTATCCCTCCTCAGCAGTTTTTGGAAACTTTTGCATGGCAGATTGTTGATACTGACCGACATCCCTAATTGGTACTTTGCAATTTTAAAACAGTAATTTTTTTTTAAAGAAAAAGTTAACACAGTATGTCACATAGTGTGTATATGTATGTATACATAAAATGTATGTGTCAGTTTTGCAAAAATCTCCAAAAGGTTATTAGAGTGATGCAAAGGAAGCAGCTTAAGGTTTTAAAGTTAGGGGTGAAAGAGTGGTGCTAAATGTTTTTTTGTCTAGCTTGTGTGTTTTTGCAAAAATACTTAGTCTTAGACCAGGTGCTTAAGAAACAGTCATTGAAAATGGCTGTTTTTTTAACTGAATGAATATTGCCATGCATTGTTTTAAACCTGAATATTTCAGCATTGGTAGTTGAACATAAAAATGAGTAGAAACAAAATTAAAGAAGCTTTACTTTCTTCCTGGTAAGAAATGCAAAGCATAACAAAATACCGTAATGCCAAAAAATGCTTGAAGAATCTTATTTTCAAGAGTCACTGCTTTTCAGCGTATCATTCTTCTTGTAAAGCTGTTGTGCATACGTTTTTTCTTTGTACAAAACTTACTAATGTAAAGTGTAAATTGTATTTTCTAAATTAGGCTTGTATTGCAAGGAATTGCTATCCTTCCCCTCTGAATTACTATAATTTCCCTAAGTCGTGTTGTACATCAGTGAATGAAGTGATCTGTCATGGAATTCCTGACAGGAGGCCATTGCAGGAGGGAGATATTGTTAATGGTAAGTGCTATGAAGATTAACCTTCAACATTCCTACCTTCTATCCAGTTAAACCATGCAGTAAGGTGAGGTTTCACTAGCAGGCAATATGATTGGAACAGCTTCTTAAGAGAGGCTTTTGTTCTCATTTACCGATTAACCTCTGCTCTTCACATATTTAAATTAATGAGTTTATTTAATAAAATAATTTCAAAAGTTTGGTCCACTTTAAGAGCTTTATAATTCTTCTACCCTGGTCTGTGCATTAGTATAGTGCCTGAGTATTCCACTTGTGGGCTGGGTTCCAGTCGTTCCAGACTGTATAAATAGTGAATAAAATGTATATTGAATTATTCAACTGGATTAGTTGTGTGTGAATTCTTAATGAGATGGCTCTAGATCCTTAAGATTTTGCTACGGACATGATGACTGTAAAGGATCCTAATGGTGAGGCATTGTATAGGTGCATATTAAAAAACATACCCTTTTTTTGAGCATCTCACAGCCTAACAGTACCAGCTGCTTTTTGTTCATGGTCCTCAAGGTACTTACGCCTTCTTGGATGATGAGGGATACTTTTATAAATTACTTGACCGCTTTTTGTTTTCTCATTCATTTCTTCTTGGTTTGGCAGTAAAAATTAACGACATTTGGTTTGTACAAACATTTGCACCTTTGTTTATTGCATTGGTTTGCTTTTCTCTTATCCGTAAATAAATGCCAGCGTATCCTAAGGTTTGTCATACCTCTAGAAGCAGGTTGGAATCCTTTTAGATTGTCAGATATTTGATATATATTAACATGCAACAATAGCTACCAAGTCTACAGCTCAGTGCTGTAGGTACCAGCCTTTTCAGAGCAAGCCTCATGATGGTTGCCCCTTTCTAGGTCAGGTTTGGTCTGGCTGATAGCTCTGAGCTGTAGCGTACATGTAACCATTTGGTCAAAGCTCCTTTATCTTTTTTTAATTTCAAAGATGGTGCCTTTGTACAGCTCTCTATTGTTGCCAGCTTTTCTGGCATTGCTGGAGTCCAAACTAAGAAGCCCAGTTAAGCTTACTAGGTTGGCTTTGTCTACACAGTGCCTCACCTCTCCACTATTTGCATGCCAAGGCTGTACCTCAGCACTGGAAAACACCTTTTGTAAGAGGGTTTAGTCATACCTTTGTTCACATCCCTGCCCTGACTGCACTCGCCCAAGCTTTGAGCCTTCTGCTTTGTTTTGATGAGGAAGAACTAGTTTACTCTTTTGTAGCTGAGTAGGTCTTGTTACAAAATGGTCCACGCTTTGTGGATTGAACATGTATTCCCCATGGGCTCAAAAGGCTTCCAAGTCTCATAGGCTTCCTTTTGATAAGTCTCTTTAAAAGAAAGTACAAAACAGGGTACAAAGGAGGAGATAGAAAAAGTACTTTGGAGGGAATGTGCACAGTGAATAATAGAGGGAAGTGCCCATCTTCCTCTTTACTTAAAACTTTTTAGCCTGCTGGAAGCAAAAGGTGGCAATGTCAGAGTCCAAAACAGGTTTTTAGAATCACGGCTAAACTTCATCCAGAAGGTACTGGCAGGTGATGTCTAGTCCAACCCTCTGCTCCGAGCAGGGCATCATAACATTTTAGTAATCGTTCTGGTCCCTGGGAGCAGATTCTTAAACAAAGCTGATCTCTCTTCAAAGGGAGATGTTCGGGCCAAATCTGGCAGCATCAAGAGAAGGTCTTGTAATCACGTGGCCTATAGAGATAGCCACTTTGCAGGAAGTAGTCTGGACACTGTGCTAAGGAGCTCTGATATGCAGATCACAAGAAACTTACCTGGATAAGTTACCAGGGCACTGGTTTCTATACAGTCCTGTTGTTCCGTTACTAGAGATGTACACTGGTCAAAATGTTCCAGTACTCCTGCGCAGTCATGCAGTGAGTATAGTGTAACCCTGCACATGCATGCATCCACAACAGGCAGTATTGTTTTCATGCCGTGTTAATTTCTTTTGTAAATGTTTGCCAGTAGTACAGATTTACTGTTGACACCAATGTTTTTTTCCCCACGTTTTCTTATCAAGGTTGCACTAGTCTCTCTAAGCGACTCATATTCCATATTCCTAAAGTATTACTGTTCAGTACAGTTTCCTTCATGGCTATTTACCTGTGGGGGGTCTGCGTGTGGATTTCTTCAAGAACAGCAGTTCAGTAACTATTCTAGTGGTTTTGGTACTCTAGCAGCTATTAGACCTACCAGGCTACTGACAAAGTCTGTTAAACACAAAAGTACCCATTCTAGCACAGGAAGTCAACTTGATACGCAAATCTAGAATATTTTGCATGTGTTTATTATATATAATGACTATGTGATGGCAGGTTTTAATTTTTTACTCATCTGCTATGAGAGACAGGACACTAGAATAGATGACAGCTATGTCTAAACTGGTAGGCCTGTTCCTGTGTTTTGTAAAAGGACTATTTGCAACAAGCATCTTGTATGGATGTTCTTAATCCAAAAAAGCGTATCTTTTTGTGGAATGAGTTAAACTGAAAAACATATTTTTTTTCCTCATTAAAACTACTTATGCTGCTATTTTTCAAGAATGAGTTATATCACTTTTAGTTTAAAACCAACTTTATACACAAAGCAAACAAGTTAGAGTTTTGCTGCAACATAATTATAAACTCTTATTATATGTTCTTTTAAACCTCGGTTGTTTAAGCATGCCCTTCTCATTCTTGCTGTTTGCCTGATACTGAATGTTTAAATTCTTTCATTTGAAAGAAAAAAGAAAAAGTTTTAAGTCATTTGGTGTGTTTTCCTAGGGCAGGAGTACTATTGGAAAGTTGCTGTGTATTTAATATTCAAGAAATTTTACGTTTTTGGCTGGAAACAATGGGTTTTGGCATTACAATTTTTGTAAAGGTGTGACTTATTATTCTAAACATGCATAGAAATTACTAAAGTTAAAATATGGGTTAAAACATGATTACGTACCTTTTTAAATTTCATTTCCCCCTATTAGTGCTGGAATTAATTCTAAGAAAATATTTTAACCAGGTAAATCACCATGGAGCAAAGAGCTTCTTTCCTGTTTTTATATTTACCTAGAAAATCAATCATAAGTTTGCTGTGTCTGTGTTGCATTGGTGTGGGGTTTTTTCTCTTCCCTTTTTTTTTTTTTATTAAATCAAACCGTTCACCAGCAAAACTATCTTATTAATTCTACAGAATCTACAGGATAAGTATGAGGGCATTGATTCTGCTGGAGGAGTTTACATCTGGAATTATTCCAAAGTAATCTTTGGAAGATTACTTATAACTATAACTATATAACTGAAGTTATATACCTATAACTTCACAATTACAATACTACGTTTTTACATGTGTGTGTTTGTCCTTTCACAAATCAAGAGACAAGAAGTGAGAAATACAGTGCTAATATTACAATATGTCTGGTATTCTTTGCAGTGGATATTACTGTCTATCGTAATGGCTACCATGGAGATCTGAACGAGACATTTTATGTTGGAGAGGTTGATGAGGGTGCAAGGAGGCTTGTCCAAACAACTTATGAGTGCCTAATGCAAGCTATCGATGCAGGTAAACCCTGTGGCTAGGGCCTGAAGCATTATGGTTTTGGTTCTCAAACATTGAGTGCTCATATTTGCTATTACCCAGGAGTGACTTCTGTTGTAGAACACCGAAGCGTTAGTGTGTGTCACCAGAAGATGATGTGTATTGTATAATACAGTGATTCTTCAAATGGCACTGTTCTGTGGGTGGTGGTTGCAACTTTTGTTTGAAATGTGGGTTGGCAAGGAAAATGTAATTGATGCTGAGCTGATCCACATATGATGATGTATTTACATGGAAACAGCCTATTTGGACTATTAGCTAGATGAATAAGACATCCTTGATCTGAGTAGTTTAGAGAACTTGATGGACAAAGTATGTTTTGGAAAACCAAAGTATGGCTTCCTACTTTTGTATGGTGTTGCACAATGAACCGATAAGGTAGAACACTGTTTGAACACTTAAACATATCTCTGTACCCCTGTCAAACCTGATGGTTATTTCATAAAGCTAATTATGAGCTTTTGATTTTCAACTGTGGGAGTGTGCCAGAGAAGACAGATCCATATCCTTCAGTACCCACAGAACTTTAATTATGCTGCTTAGATATAACTCAGGACAGCTTCATTGAGACATACGATGAGATACAAAGGTAGCTAGAGAATGTCATGCTCAACTTCATTCACAAAGGAATATATTAAGTTCTGTTAGACAAACAGAGAAAACAAAACAAAAATCTCCCAAGTCCCTGGAAATACTTGTATCGTCTGTACATTTTATACCCTGCAACTTCTTAAAATCTCCAATAAAATTTACTCACTTCATGACCTCTAAAGACTGAAGTTTAAGGTGCTATATATGAAGGCTTTAAACTTGCATTTAATCAAAAGTAAATGAAAAAAAAATTACAATGAACTTTGGTTAATAATTTTTGGAGCTAGCGAGCCAAGCTGAAAAGAGAAAAATCCCTATGAACGATGTCTTGTGTATCCATTGTGTGATCAAGAAAATACTGCAGAGTTGAGCTGTGAAGAATATAGATTACCTGTTTATGTGGGATTACTATTCTGAAATGACCACTTTGTTTTTCAGAGCTAAATCAGAACAATGTTTATCTTTGCTCCTGTACTTTATTTTTATAGCAAATGTTATATGTGTGGTCTCTATCTTTCATATCCTGGCTTTGATGTATAAACTATGACAGAAGTTCACTTTTGTGTTCATTGTAATGAGATTTAAATTCTCAGTGTAACTTTACCAACTTTTTAGATGCTGTAACAGGTTTTAATGGGTTTTAGATGTTCCCTGCTAGTAGGAATTCTAGCAGCGAGTGTCTCAGCTGTTAAAAAGGGTCACCTCTCCCCTGTTTAAATCATCTTACTTTCTTGGCCTTGGACCAGCAGAGCTCTAACTAGGAGACTTGTATGAGAGAGAGAAGCAGAGGGCTCCTTGCTGCATTGAGATGAGTTGCTTGGTATTGTCAGGCCCGAAGGAGATGGTACTACTTCACAACTATTTAGCACAGGACCAACAGATTAATTTTTCCTCTCTTCCGCACGATGTCTTTTTTTGTATTTTGGGAAAAGCATGCACATTCCAGTAATCTAAATTTATTGTTATTTTCTGTAAATTCAGCTTACTGATTTAAGTTGTAGTTGTTTACATTAGCAGAGAATTGAACTAAATGGCTTGCTTCACATAAAGTTTTAGCTATGTATGTGAACTCTGCTTAAGATGGCTCCCCATAACCACACAACGTTCTTTTTTCTTTTTAGTCACTCAAGGTTGCTTTTGGTATGCATCTTCATTAACTGATGGATGAGGCATTGTTGCTTTCATGGTATTATTATTGCCTTGTCCAAGTGCTCAAAGTGAATTTTTCCCACCATTTTCATCTGTTTCAAACTCTCTAACTTTTAAGGCTTCCTAAAAGGGTTGTCAAAAAAGTTTGTCCTGCGTATGAACATTCTTATTTGCTGTAGCGTTGCCACTAAAAATCTTGAATAAGAGTAGAGATACCTGTTTTGTCTTTTTTTCCCTTTTTGGTCCTTCATGTATAATCATTTTTCCTCTTTATTTGCATGCACTTTGCATATAGTAGTAGAGAGATAAGTGTATATTAAAATATAGTTCATACATTCATTGAAAGAAGCAGTGCAACTCTGGGTATGAGAAGTTACCAAGTACTTTGAAAGTCTTCAAACGTCAACATCCTTTTAATATATGATCAATTACATCCACGAAAGGAAGAAAATAGTGTTCTATTTTCTAGTGGAGAAGGAGTTGTTCTTCTCTCTCATTTTCTCTTTTATATGAGACTGTTTCCTCCCTCTCTCATGTTACTGCACTCACTTATATACTTGGTGGATTAAGTGATCATAGGAAGTTGCATACTAGAACAGATGGCCATACAAGCCATGAGTGCTACAGAGATATTAGCCTGAATGGTGTTTGATGGTTAGTTATGTTGAAAGAAAGCTCTATACATTTCCATCTGTCTCTCTTTAATTTTGCAGTAAAACCTGGTGTTCGGTACAGAGAACTGGGAAACATTATTCAGAAACATGCTCAAGCAAATGGATTTTCAGTGGTTCGGAGCTACTGTGGGCATGGAATCCATAAACTTTTCCATACGGCCCCTAACGTGCCACATTATGCCAGTGAGTATTCATTCCCTTTGGGTTGTCCTATAGACAAGTGGTTTGCAATGAATGTACCCAATTTACTTCTTGCTTACATTCTAATAAAGTAGCATGTTGCCTGACAGCCATCAAGTTAGCATTTTCACACTTGTGAAATAATTTTTTTCTAAACTCTGGTCCATAGCATGAACCTAAATAAGGTGAATATATGATATACTGAGACAATCTGTGCCTTCAGTATTGGTTAGTGTTAACTCTCATCTGTACTGGGTAAATGCTTAATTTTTTTGCCTGAATTCCCAACTAATCCCTCAGACATCCTTGTCTGACGTGAATGGGCAAATGTTTCTATCCTTAGAAGGTCTAAGCAAAAACTTACTGCCATTTCCAGATGTAAATATAAGGCTCTTTGAATGGTATAGATGGGTGTTATGCCTGAATCTGGATCCTGTTATGTTTCACTTTTCTTCATTTGGGTGTTGTGATCTGGTGTTCCTGGAAACTTCTTTGTAGTGTGTGGCAGAGGAGGAACAACCCTTCCCCCAGCAGGTTCTCAGCTTTAGTTTTTGGAAATGGCAGTGTCCCCATAACAATTTTTGCCAGCGGGACTAAGAAAACCGCATCCGCAGAGGCAAAGGAGAGAAGCTTAAGTGCCAGTGGACAACTAAGGATCAAATAAATATCATTAAGCAGTGATAAACAGCTCACACCTACTTCAGCTGCAAAGCTCCCCTGATAGGACATTTATTTCCTCAGACCTGACAGATGCCTCCATCTTCCCATCTCCTAATGAGCTTTAACACAGGTTATAGTTATAGATTATAATCTAGCAATCCCTGACTTTTCATGTCATCATTTCCCTAAATTATTTTTTCAGAGAACAGAGAAAATCTATTAATCACAGGGTAGAAGGGTATCAATTCCTGGTATTTACTTGTTGTGTAAAATGAAGAAAATCTGGATTCTTTGGAGATGGGAGGCATTTTATACCAATTAAAATGCAATCCGAGAAAAAGGAAATGTCTGTCTTTCCTGGCTGTTGGGAACTTTGAACTTTTTTTTTTTTTAATTGAGTCAAAATGACTGTTCCCAAAAAGGAAGATCCTGGGTTTTTTTCCGGTATTTTTAAATACAGAATCACAGCAAAAGCAAAGTGGAAAGACCTGAGGGACTTAAAGCCTCTAGGAGGGAGAAAAAAGAAAGGTGCTGCTTATTTCTGGCTTACTATGAAAGGATTTTTAAAAGCAAAAAGCTCATTTTATAAGCTTTTAAATTATTTAACAAAATCATGAAAACTACAAGGAATAAAGGACAAAATTTGTTCGGATGCAGAAGACCAGAAACTTAAATGTAAGTGTTGAGAGCAAGAAATACCAGCAGATGATGGAGATAGAGGCAAGACCTTTTAAGTAAAAGAAAAATGTTCTGGTTGCTGTTGTCTGCTTGATGTTTGAGATTTTTAAAGCATCTAGGTGATTTAGAGAGTTTAATAAATTTACACAAGTAGTGTAGACTGGGGGATGGGGAATCTGTATGTAAGAATTGATGCAAATTGTCTACAGCAGCAAAGTAGCTTGGAGCTAATGGTTCCTGTGCGATAGCGGAGTTTGTTCCAGCTCTCACATGCTAGGCTGAGTCAGATCTAAGCTGCACTGCTGTTCAAGGTGAAACAGGGCAGAGGAAAAGGGCTGAAGCCTTTCTTCAGTCGAACTACACTCCTAGAGACGTGCTGTGCATCAGTTCATGTGCCTCCACATAAACATTTTTGGTGTATATAACATCAAAAAGTTCCAGTATTATTGTCCTGGATGCCTTGAAATTCTCTGCCTTTTTATGTTAGCTGAAGAAATACAGCATTATCATCCTGACACTACTGTGACCCCACTACCCAGAGCAATGAGGGGGGCAATGTGTCTTTCATAAATGGAATCACGGGATTACTTAACCGCTATCATATTTTGACAATTTATTGGAGCTAATGGTTCAGTGGAAACAAATTAAGAGGTTTCAAGCCTTCTCCGAATATCTTAAGTGCTTCTTATTTTTATTGATTTTTTTAATGATGTTTTTCATCATAGAAGTCTGCAGAAATTCCTGTATTGCATTTGTTCAGTGTTTTTATAGAACTGGAGTTGAACTCCAGTTGTTGGAGAGAAAGATAGCAATTAATTTTAAGCTCCTTGAGTAAATATTGCAGTGTTGGAGGAGGGAGAGAAGGAAAGAACTAAGGGAAATCTTAATGTAGAATTAAAAATGGACAAGTGAACGGGTCATCTCCAAAGGGCTTTTCTGACATTACAGTATTCC
>NW_008825098.1:1600597-1607295 GCF_000699105.1 Pygoscelis adeliae
CAAGGATTCATTTATTTACTAAGATGGGATCACTTTTTCTAACTTGAGTGTTTATTTTATTGCAGAAAATAAGGCAGTTGGAGTCATGAAGCCAGGTCATGTATTTACAATTGAACCAATGATCTGTGAAGGTGAGCAATTTACCAAGAGAGTAAAATAGTTACTCTTGTTTACTACTGTTGTGGTTTAACCCTGGCAGGCAGCTAAACACCACAGTGGGATAGGGGAGAAAATCGGGGGGGGGGAGGGGGGGGGGGGGAGGAGGAGGAGGAGGACCCCCGCCGAGAGACGAAATTTGTGGCTTGAGATAGAGAGTTTAATAGAACAGAAAAGGAAGGGAAAATAATAATGATGATAAAAGAATTTACAAAATCAGTGATGCACAATGCAATTGCTCACCACCCGCCAACCGATGCCCAGCCAGTCCCCCAGCAGTGATCGCTGCCCCCCGGCCAACTCCTCCCAGTTTATATACTGAGCATGACGTCACATGGTATGGACTATCCCTTTGGCCAGTTGGGGTCAGCTGTCCTGGCTGTGCCCCCTCCCAGCTTCTCGCTGGCAGGGCATGAGAATCTGAAAAGTCCTTGACTAGTGTAAGTGCTACTTAACACACTGATGTTTTAGTTGTTGCTATGGTTATTCTCAACCTAAATCCAAAACACAGCACTGTACCAGCTACTAGGAAGGAAATTAACTCCATCCCAGCTGAAACCAGGACAACTATTAAGTAGTGATGGAATAGGATGCTGGTTCTATTCTGAATGGTTGATAGATTTTTCATTTCGCTTTGGGGAACTGGTATCTGTTACTTAAAAACAGTCAGAGTCATCATTTATGTTTTTAGGTGGTTGGCAAGATGAAACATGGCCTGATGGTTGGACTGCGGTAACAAGAGATGGAAAGCGATCTGCCCAGTTTGAACACACACTTCTGGTCACCGATACAGGGTGTGAGATCTTGACCCGGCGGCTGGATAGTATTCGCCCCCATTTCATGTCCCAGTGATAGTCTAGACTGAGCAGGTGGATCTGAACGATACATATATATATATTTTGTCTCTGTACTATGCATTTTTTTAAGAGTACAGAATAGAGAGATTTCATCATTTACTTTGTTCTCAGTGATTGTAGATAAGAGGAATATCTTGAAGAACCTGACCCAATGTCAAAAAGCAGAGAAGAATTTAAAGAATTTCCTGCTTTCCTCCTACCTACAACACTTATGCTATATTTTTCTTTTGTCTTCAATTATCTCTAGCACCTTTCTTCCAATTAGACCCACAATTGCTTCTGTTGTTGCCATGATATTAGCTAGAAAAATGTGGGTGACATTTCCCACTGGGACTTGATATTTTGGGATCCAGGTTTTTTTCACCACTTCGGTGTGCCCTGTCTCCCTTGTATGTGAGTGGCACCTGAGATTTTAAGCATTTCTAGTTCCAAAGACTTGCTCCTGCTTCTGCAGATACTGTTGTAAATGGGCTGGGCCTCGTTTGTTTATCAGTTGAGAAGGGGGCAGAAGGGAGAAACACATGCATGTTGCCAAGAATAGGCTACCCTTACCTTTAATTCTGTCCCCATCTCTCTGCTGATGGCCTCTGTGGTGATTGTGGCTGTAGGTGACACACTGTGTTTATGGCAGGACTTGTTTCTCTTGCTGGAGATTTGATAGTATGGGCTTCCTACAGGGAAAATTAATAAATTCTGTCTTATATGCAGCTCCCTGGAATAAGCTGCTTCTCGGCGAAGCAGTATTTGCAGGCAGTCTCCTGCTCCAAAAGCTTGGTGAAGCTGATGTATCAGACTTGGCCTAGGTAAAGGAATGAAACAAGAACCAAAAAGATCCCACGATTCATGGGATCCCTGCGTGTGTTACCTCTGGGGCATTTTTTAAAGGTACATCCACAGGAGCTGTGGGGGATTGGATTTGCAAGACTTGCAGTGAAATGAGTATGTATCTCAAAACAAGTCTGAGTGTGAGAAAATGAAACACCTTCAATGCTGTATTCATTTTCTTTTGGTAATTTTTAAACATGTCATTTTTTCCCCCTCCGTTAAGTGAGTTTCATGCTTTTGGAAAGTCTTAGGGGAGCAGCTATGAAAACTGATCTTATTCCTCAGACTGGGTGTAGAGTGGGCAACGTTAGTATATATACCCCTTTACTTTCTGTTAATGGGTCATGATGAGCTGGAAACTGTCACGTTAAGGAGTGTGGATTGATTAAGCCTCTTTTCTTCTCTCTACCCTTTCTTTTCCCATGCCCACTTCCTTTCCATCATCTTTGGCGTCTCTGCTGAGGGAATTTATTTCTTCTTCTGAATTGTAATGAACAATTTTTCAGACCCCATTGCAGACTTAGTCTTACACCACTGTAATGCAAGAAATAGTTAAACCAATGCAGACATTAAAACAATACAATCATGGGCAAAAAATACACCTTTTACAAGGTGTCTGGTGAATTTGTTGCCACATTAGACCCAAGCATATGAGGCACTGCATACCCTTGGCTCCCCTTGGCACTGCAGAATTTAGGTGGGGGAAGGGGTTAGTGCTTCATAGAACTGGACTCATGTACTACCAAATACCGAATTTGCCAGAAAATGTCTTCTCTGCCCTGAGTGCCTCAGACCTCTGTTGCTGTAAGAGTATCATTGCAATGTTTTCATTACCTTTATTATTATTTTAATTATGCAGTAAAGTGACCTGAAATGATGCATATAGAGCGTGTGTGCGTGCGTATGCGTGTGTGTGTGTATAGATTTTAACAAAACAGACTGTAGTACTTGAGTGGAATTACCTGTGTTGAATGAGATGTAATGTATTGAGGAGATGACTGTCCTGGAGGTTTGCCCACCATATCATTCACTTGAATGGTTACAACGGTCTTGCCTTTTCTATATGTGTGTGTATGATGGGGTGGGGGGCCTTCATTTTTGGTCTATAAAATAAAAGTTGCAGCTGCTTTTAACAGAAATAACTTTTTTTTTTTGTGATCCAAAACCAGACATAGCATTCTCAATTATATCCAGGTTTGCTTCCACTAGTGCAAGCCCTACTGGTAGATGCATGCAACCAGTTAAAAATCACCCTTAAACCTGCACACGTGCCACTTGAATACCTCTTTGTCATTGCAACAATACAACCAAATTTGACACTGCATGTTTTTAATATAGGTAATCTATGATGCTATGCATTTCTGCCTATAAATTGAAATCACAGCATGAAAACTGTTTATACTGAGTTCATACTACTACAGTATTTTTAAACAAGTGGAGAGCTTAGTCAGCATCTACACCAGTTCTTTCAACATGAGGTAGCACATCAGCCTGGAGAACAAAACATTTAATAAAAATATTGTAAAGGCTGTTTTTTTCACCTATCTAGCTGTAACTTTGCTTGAACATAAAATATTAGACTTGTGCTGACTGGATTTGGGAAATGAGCTATTTTTGATTCTTACAGAAGTTGCTATCCACTTGAAAAAAAAAACCCACAACTTAAATCTACTTTCTAATGAGATTTTTAGAAATTGTGTATGCTTTTGCCAAAACCACAATCTTGCAATTAGTTCTGAAATGATCTCTTAAATGTTTTCCCTTTACTTTCCCTTCCCTTCTTATGTAAGAGAGTATGGAAACTCTTCATGCTGTTTCTGCAAATTGACATGAATATTGAGAAGATTTGATAGCTAATGTTGAATAAAGTAACAGCATGAGGAGAGGGGACAAGCTGCATCTTTTACATGACAGCCAGCAGAGTACATACATACACATTTTGTGTATGGTCATTTGTGGAAACTTTTTGTCCATTTAAGTCCTTACAGTTGTCAAGATGGTACAGTTCAATACAGTACCTTGATCACCAAGAATGGGGTACAAGCTCTTGTGTTTACAAGTCCCTTTGTTAGCTGAGCAACTTCAAAGAGACTACTTCAAACATGCTCCATTCAATCAACTGCTTTGCAGCACAAAATAGTCTGAAAACTCTGCTACATAAGGGTTAGGACATCAATTCTTCAGGCTGGGAAGAAGCTGGAGGTCTTTGACCTGAGTGTTCTGGCATCACTAAATGTCTTTGACTTACTTACCCTGGTATTACAAGACTAGCTTTCCACAAACACTCTACAATGCAGATTCTCTAAAGTAATAATGTAATGCAGACAACATGATTGTATGGTCTTGATCTAGTCTGTGCAGCCTAGAGGAACAACTGTTACAGTATAAATATTTTAAATCTGTTAGATCCAGTTGGGGGGTGGTTTTGCTAAGATGTTGAGCTAATATTCTATTGATACCATCTTGCAGTTATAGACTAAGTACTCTTGCTGGAAGGGCTTGACTGCAGGTTTTCTACTGAGTTGTCTGATGTTCAGCCAGCATTTCTGGAGCTGCAGGGTACTGAGAATCACTTCACTGCTGTGTTGGAGGGCTCACTTTCCTGGTACAAATTCACTTTTTATTTCTTCCGGATGATCAAAATTGAATTCTTATGACATTCACAGGAGTTAAGTTAACTTTGTTGTTTACTCTGTCTGAAATGAAGTTACATATGCAGGTACCTCGACTATTTTCAGAATGCTCTAGGGATACCTTTCCAAAGACAAACAGAAAAGATGTAATTGTCCCAGTTGTATAGCAGTGTCTTGGGGTAAGGTAGTTGTTAGTGGTGAGAAGGAATTTCTTCTAGTAAGATTACTGTTTGCATTCAGAGTTCCCTGTAACAGTTGTTTTGACCAGGCTCCCTTAAAACGTGAAACTTCACTCTTAATCAGTGTCCTTGGTTCATTGAAAAGCACTGACTTTTTATGTATAAAACTTTTAACTAGGTAGCCTTTCTGCCTCTGCTTTGCAGTCTGTTTTCTGCTGTTCCTCTGTGTTTTTCCTGGACCTGTGGCACTGCTTCCAGGTTTTAACTCAAAGAAATTTTATCCAGTCAGATCACTTCAGCGACAGTTAAGAAAAAAACCTGCAACTCCAAAATTAAGACTTAACCCTTCCCCCTCCAAACAACAAACAAAAAACAAGTCCCACAAAACCCTGAAGCCTTCATCATGCAATGCTCTTTACTGTAGTTCTGCACCCCTCAAGAGCAGCCTGTTGCTCCAGTAGTAACATTCCCTGCTTCAATGGCATGATCCTGCTTCTGACTAAATAGAGGTAACAATCCCACATTTTGTTTTTGCAGTGCTGGCTGCAAAGGCTGCTTCAATTGCCAGTAAGTTTAAGGAAATGGCAAAATGATGATACTGAAGTCCTGGAGGTCACCACTAGGGCAGGGGTGACTAGAGTAGTAGACTATCATCTTTACAATAGGCCTGCCTACAGCTACTGTAATGAGCCAAATAGGAAATAAGGCAGAATATAGACTTCCCAAGTGAACACAGGTACACCTGGACACTTAAAAGTCATACATCCAACCACACTCTACTCTAGAGTTGGCTTTAAGGTAGAGCTGGATGGTACATCCTTTGTAGTCCTAGAATAGCCTCTGAACCTTGACAGCTGTTGGAGTTCTTGCCACTCTCTCAGTACAGTTACAGCACATCAATGCTGCTTCTTGACCCTGCTGTGCTTAGCAAACTGCCTAGTGTTATGAATCCCACATAATTTGCTATTGCCTCTGAAGAATGCTCTTCCTGTCATGTACACACATACTGTAAAATCACTAGAGGAAAACAGTAAGACACAGCAATCATAGTCACAGTCTTAATGCTCAATAATTCCAACACTGTGTTTAGAAATATGCTTTTATTAAGTAGATTGAGTTAGGCACTATTGAATTTGAAGAACAAGTACAGAAATAGAAGTTCCACAACCAGTGCTAATTATATAATACTATTCAGTGGTTACCGATTTTTTGTTATTTAATATTCGGAATGCTCACCCTAAAATACATCATCTTCCTAGTCCCAGTGAGTTTTCATTTGCTTGATTCTACCCTCTGTCAGAAATTCCATTATAAAAGGACAGTTACCATGTTGCTGGCAAACTGGAAGGTCCACATTTGGCTCTAAAGCTTTAGGACAGTTCGAATGCTTAAAATGGAAAAGAAAAAGAAAAAAAGAAGTTATCAGTAAGTCCATTTTCTCCCCTTCTCTCCCCTCCCTTTCATTGCTGAGACATACTTTAAGTTAACTTCTCTCTCTTGTAAGAATGAAGTTATGCCTATAATATTTATTAAAAATCCTGGTTAAAAGTGAGTTAGTAATGCTTGTTATCTTTGGTTTGTTTTTTTTTTTTTAAGTCTCTCCCCCAATAACATATATTCCAAATGGAAGCTTTTTCAAACTACGCGAGTGTCTGTTTTCAGTAGCTAGCCAAGAATATTGATCAGGAGCATTAATATTTACAGGCTGTTTGGAGAATTTTAAGTAACTTTCACTATTAGTTTCACAGGACAGGGTTGTGTAGAAATAAAGCCTAGAAGCTCAGGGAAAGTGTATTTGTTTATCTCAGAATGAATGTGCGTGGTGTATGTCAGCCTTTATCCTCCCTGTTTAAAACACGACAGTGGGCAGGAAACCTGTATTTTGAGAGTCTTATCAAGAAATGTCTTCTACACCTTTCAGTACTACGAACATTACCTCTTTCCTGTATGCATCAGCTCAAAAGCCTGATTAATTTTGTCAAAAGGCAGGGTGTGAGTCACAAATTCATCAACCTTGATCTTTTTGGACATGTAGTCAGTCACCAGTT
>NW_008825098.1:1607330-1616244 GCF_000699105.1 Pygoscelis adeliae
CTGAAAAACAGAAAGCATGCATTTGTTTTTCCCCTTTCCGCCCACCTCGGAAAACAGAGAGAAGGAAAAAATACAACCCTTATAGGGGCACTTGTGTGATAAATATGAAAAGGAACTGAGATCAGTGACACCTTTGTCCCTCCTGCTCTAGGCAGGCAGTGAGTAAGGAATGCAAGGGGACAGCTAGGTCTGGCAAAAGCACACATTATCCAAACACGTAAGTGCACTAACCTTTCACTAGGTACTTCAGCATTCAACATCACAGCAGCCCTCACCTAGGAAAGCATGCATGAGGCATCTCTTATCAGCCCCTCTACATATCTTTATAAACCAGCTAAGTTTTGTATTAGTTGGAAAAAGGGCAGTGTAATAATAACATCAAGTTTGGATGCTTCCATGAACTTCAGCAATTACCGAATCCCCAAGTTATCAGTAGCTGTAAGTCTCAACATGTTTTTGGTTTGACAGCAGAAAATGTGTATCAAGCACTTGCTGCTTTTTATTTTAAAGCTCTTCATAGCACATTCCCACGTTAGCCCCACAGTTTGCTTAGTGATTAAGCAACACAAACATGTTTACGTGAGTTCCCATCTCCCCAAAGACTAGGTCCTCTCACTGGACCAAACTGAACCAAACCTTCACTCGGTGATAAAGCAATCCCTCAATACCACTCCTTTAGTACTGAATAGCATATAGTTACATTCTCTCTTCAAAATATGTGCGGTATCATAGCAATATGTTTATTTGTAGCCTGTCTGTAGGAATATCAGATTTTAAAAGTCTTTATCTTAAAAGTCAACACAGCATTTATGAATAGCCTGTCAGTAGTACATTTCTTGCACAAGGAAAAGCAAGGTGGTGTGTTCTTCCCAGCTTTAACCCATAGTAAATTATTTTTACCCCCATACCAAAAGAGAGTTACCTCCAAACGCAGTCCCTTTCCATGTCCGCCCAGTTACTAGCTGGAATGGCCGTGTGGAGATCTCCTGACCCGCAGCAGCTACTCCGACTATCACGCTGACTCCCCAGCCTTTGTGGCAGGCTTCCAAGGCAGCCCTCTTCACAGATGGATAGGACAAAGCAGAGCGTTTATTGCTAATGTTTATGCTGCCCAGACTGGCACAGGTTGCACTTCCTTTCCCCCAGTTAATGAATCACCACGTTAGTATTTAAGGAACAATAAATACACTGAAAATGACATTAACAGTATAAATTTTCCATGGGCTCAGGCTCCTTAAAGATTCACTTTGCTCTTTTTATATCCCGTCTGGCTTCCAGAGAAGTCACTCTGAACTCCCACTGGGAGTTGGGATAAACTGCGATCAGAGACAATGTAGACCATGCTACTGACAGTTAGGAATGCTGTTGTAATTCCTAAAAACCTAGCTTTACATTCACTAATACTTCTGCATTTCCAAAGGTTAAATTCATTATTTGCAGAATTAGGGAAGTAGTGAGTGGTCCTTGAGATTTTACTGTTCATTGTGTAATACATTTTATGTGCGTTTTGTTAATTTTTCAACTGCCAACATTTGAAAACCTCAGGATTTCAAACAACTCCCATTAAGGAAAAAAGTTTGTAAATTATAAGTGCCATTTTCAGCCTAAGTAGCATCTGCTTTCATTACGTAATTAGGATTGGATGTAAATTGGCATTTTTATTCATAGGAGTTATCACTACTATTTAAAAAATAAATACAGTAGTACGGCATGTTTTCTGTAACAAGAAAGCAGCTCATTTTGCTATTTAGCTGAACAACTAAGTGGCAGCTAGCTATCCCCTCCCTCTACGTACTACTGTTAATGCAAACACTCACCATGACTCCAACATTACCAATGCACTCAAATGAGTAGTCTACACCACCGTCGGTCATCTCAGCCAGCACCTCCTGTATGGGCTTCTTGAAGTCTTGAGGGCTAATGCATTCAGTAGCTCCAAACTCTTTGGCTTTGGCATACTTATCCTTGTTAAGGTCAATGCCAATGATCTGGGATGCTCCTGCTACTTTACAGCCCATAATAACTGCCAGCCCAACTCCTCCTAAACCAAAGACAGCACATGTAGAGCCAGGCTCCACCTAGGAGTAAGAAAAGAGCCATGAGCAACACAGAGAAAATTCATCCTTCCTCGTGAGTGGGAAACACAGGTTAAGAAGTCTGTAATGAAAGAAACATGGAAGCAAATCATACATGGCTACGAGACTTTATCACTTAGATAAGGGAAACTATACAGAAATTTCTTACCAAAAAGCAGCTTACCAAAAGCTCTTTAGGTACTAAGCTTTTCTTTTTGCCCAAAGACTCAATTCCCAGAACCTGCCCTAGACTCATGCACATTCACCTACCAGCTCTGTCTCACCCTGAGCTTCAAACTATCAGAATGACTTGCAGCAAGACTAAGATGAATTGGAAAAGTAATTTATACATAGCTGGTATCAAAAGGGATGCAGAATCTTCTACCTGGCTTTCCCCTAAAGGGCATCAGGTTCTTCTAACCTGACTTGGCTTTATGGAGAAGTTAGAAATTCTCAGCTAAACTTCATCAGCTGAAGAGGAAGAAGAAACAGAAGTTTGGTACGTCATGTTTACGGTCCTAATCTAGTCCCTAAGCTACCTGTGTACTTTGGCTCAGATATAGTTACAGAGAAAAGCCAGAGGCAACCACAGCCTTTACCTTGGCAGTGTTAACAGCAGCCCCATAGCCGGTAGAGATGCCACAACCCAGCAGGCACACTTTATCGAGAGGTGCTGCAGCATCTATCTTGGCTACTGAGATATCAGCCACCACAGTATACTCAGAGAAGGTGCTAGTCCCCATGAAGTGGTAAATCTGCTTTCCTTTGCAGGTGAATCTGCTGGTACCATCAGGCATGAGTCCTTTCCCTTGAGTAATTCTTAAGGCAAAGACAGGAAAGTACAGTCAGAGTCTTAAGCAGTAAATACTCTCACCACACAGTATCCATTAAGTAGCAGAGATGCAGTTGCATACTTGCACCGTTATTTTTCAGTCATTCCAGTAAACCCAGGAGTTCACAGAAATTAGATGCTAAACTCCTAAAACTTCATGCTGTTAATTCCTCCATGGAAGCACTGAAAGAAATTATCAACATGCTGATCTTGTTAGCCACCAAGGCTAACTGCTTGTGCCATGGTGCAACACCCCCCTGTCTTCACCTCCTTCAGTACACTTCCCTTGAACAGCACCTGTCAATTATGTCACTGGAGTTTTTGTTCGGGTTTGGGAGACTTTTTTTCAGAATGGAAGCTGGAAATTTAGCTGCGAAGCAGGTGTTAAGGAAAAAAAAAGCGCTTTCTGTATAATTCTGTACCACTTGACAGCTTTGGTGTTAACTCCCAAGAGCCAAATTCCCTGAAGTGCTTCCCTTAAGTATGGATTAAATATGGAGTCTGAGCATTTATGTTTTCAAAGCTGTGAACACAAGCCAGCAGTTTACACCTTCACACACATGAAAAGAGAAACAGATTTATTTAAGGACAAAAAAGAAAAGAAATCTTAAGGAAAAATGGAAAGTAGTGCATAACTGACTCCCTAAAATACGTACTTTCCAAGTCATTAAATGATACATCAAGAGATTTATTCTTCAAAGATATCAAAAGTAATTGACAGGAGTTAACTAGAACAGGTATACATTGAACAAATACTATACTGCCTGTCAAAATAAAAAGCATACAGACCTTATCTTCTGGCACAGATTTGTTTTAGGATTCTTACAGAACTTGCACTCTCCACACTGGGGGATGTATAGAGGGATAACAGTGTCCCCTAAGAAAAAATAAAAAATACTCTGTGGCTAGTTATCAAGTCAAGCAAGGCATTAGGAAAAAAATGAAGTTACTCAATTTTCATGGCTTTTATGTGAGCTTGTGTTCACCCAAAACCTTGTGTATTAAAAACCACGTACAGTATAGAGTAGCATTGTTTACAGAGAGTGCTAGATAAAACGCTTTTCGCACGTCTGAGCAGACAGCCCATCAGAAGTTCATCATTCCAGAACAAATACAAATGTTACTGTAAAACTAAACAACCCCAAATCAACAGTGAACAACATGATTAAACATTTTTAAGCCCTTTAATTAAACCAACAGGTAACAACTGTCACTTGAAAACCAACCAACCAACCAACCTCTTCTAACTGTATCGATCCCATTTCAAGTAAGAAATTGGTATGCTGGGCTCTTTCAAGCATTAAACAAAGAGCACATTGAATAGGTTAGTGTTGTATCTTGCAGACAAGAGAAATCTACACATGCATACACCCCAGAATAAGACATTATATTAACTCCTGCAATATAGCATTTCAGTGGCCCAATTTGACAGTTGACCTTGTAGTAAAGTAGCACTTGTAAGGAAGGCAGAAAACTTGTAAGACATTTTCTTACCCGGCTTTACTTTTGTTACTCCTTCCCCAACACTCTCTACAATTCCTGCTCCTTCGTGACCCAAGATCACAGGGAAACATCCTTCAGGATCAGCACCACTCAGAGTATAGGCATCAGTGTGACAGACAGCAGTGGCAACTATCTGAAGAAATACATATTCTGAGGCACCTTGAAGAACAGAATAGTAGCACAGATCTAAATACTTCCCTTTGGTCAGAAATTCAGAACAATTGCCGGGACAAATTTGCCAATCCTGGCAGCGTTTGTGATACGGCCAACCTACTTTCACTCCTGGCAAGGCACAGGAGTGCCAAGACAAGGCACTTTTTCTTACTTTGAAAAAGTAAAATCATGATAGTACATCTTTTCTCATTTCCATCAACTAAATTCTGACGTTGAAACAGGCAGAAGATGACATCTGGTTTCCTAAAGCTAGAAATCAGTACTCCAAGTCATCTCAAAGTAGGTTGGCATCCCAGATTTGAAATGAGTTAGTCTCTCAAAGGTAAAATGACCAGAGAGACCACACTGAACTCTCAGTACTGCACAAATCCAGTTGAAGTCTTAAGCACCATGCAGAGACCCTTTCCACAGAGATAAATTTCACCTTAATGTATACTTTTTGGCAGACACGGGCTACTGTAAAGTCCTGATCAAATCAGAAACTTGGGTATGGGGAAGCCAAGAGACCAATCACAGCTTAGCAGCCAGTAACTTACGGCCTGACTGAAGTAAAATCCAGCGTGTTACACAGCTGCAACAGGTCACAAGCTGCTGCCCTTCCAGCAAGATCAAAGGTGTTCCTAGCTCAGATGTTTTGTGGAAGCTCAGTCTGTAACAACTGGAATTGACCCCCAAGACTAGCCATGATCTTTAGACCAGACTGTGAAGTGAGACCAGTAGAAATTAAAAGTGTTTTTCATGAACAGAAGATCTAAATACTGTAATTTTCTCCTTTGTAAAGCCAGCTGAGATCCTAATGAACTAATGCTACCCATTCAACATTTCTTCTGTTGGTAAACAAACTGTTCAGCTTTAATACTTAGTCTCCCAAAATACAACGCATACAGCTAACGATTGATTTAATTACCTTGATACGAACTTCACGAGCTTTTGGTGGAGCAACCTCCACCTCCTCAAGAGAGAGAGGTTTACCTGCCTCCCAGGCAACAGCAGCCTTGCATTTAATAACCTGAAAGACAACAACGACAGAGGACATCTGTTGTATGGTTCATTTAAAATAATTCTTGTTCAGCCAACTGAGAAAATGAGAGGAACACTACCGGCTTTTGGAAAGAATCCCACATCTGAAATTCGTAATTTCAACATAAAAGGTTTAATTGCCCTACATTTGCTTTCAGGAAGCTAAATAATAATGAGTAAACCAAGATCTGAAATTTGGATGTCATTCTCTTACTGAGCAAAAAATATAATAAACCCAGGAGTGCTTAGGAGATACTCAAATACTACACTGAGATGAGCAATAGGAATGGAAAGATTGCATAGTAAAAATGGTGGTTTAAAATAAGAGACTGGCATTCATTTGAGATGTGTTCCTCGAGCACAGTGTTTGAAGTTAAAAAAAATTCAGAAAGCAAACTGGAGGTCACATAATGGTCCAAGACCCACATCAAGAGTGAATTTCTTGCTCCTTATCAGGATGGCTTCTGAGTACAATATTGGCAAGGAGATGCATGTGCATGCAGCTGACACGCAAAGCCCTCCAGTGATGCATAGGGACCAGAGAGGTTTTGCTACATGGTTATCATCAGCAAGTTATTGTGCACTAACACCTGTATAGAGCCTGCATGGATTACTGTTAGCAAGTCTTCATTCACTGCTCTCAGCACCGTGACAAATCCTGCTCTGCAATCACACCTATAATTCCCAGGAAAATTTTCAAGCAAAATGGTGCAGAGCCCAGATGAAAGAGCAGGATTTGTGGATCTGTAAACCCAAGCCTATCAACAGGTACATACACGCAACTGACTGAGAAAATCAGCAGGTATTACAGCACACAATGCAGAGCAGCTTCAGGTACTGCAAGGGTAAGCATCTGGAGTACCCTTAGATGGCCGTTTTACAAAGCATGACTCCTGGTCTGTCCTTCAGGATAAAATGGACAGGGTACCAAATAATCTGAATTTTGCTTTTCGACAGACACAACATCCTTCAGCAAATGCGATATGCAATAGCTTCCTGCAGGACACACAGACAAGTTGTGAAATCAAATTCAAGACCTTATCTACATAAAACCTGACAAGGAATGCTGTCGCAGACTAGACTGCTTTGGAACAGATCTCTTCGCAATCTATGCCAGAATAGCGTCCATGTATTTTGGAATAATTCACTTATACCGGAAGACTTGCACTGATTTTCTTCCATGCAAACAAGGCCTAAGCCATTACTATGACAGTTGGAAATATGAAGCATTTCATAGCGTGCACTATAAACCGATACAAGAAAATGACATTTTGTGTGTTCAAACTAGCTGTGATGTTCCTGTGGAATCACTGAAAGGGGATTAATGCAAATTCCCAAGACCAGATATACAGTCATCCAGCCTTTTTGAAATTTCACTGCCTGGAAGAAGTAACAGCGCCAAGACCACTTGTTGAGCTTGCCAGGTCTGATTCATCACCTGGCAAGAAAATAATGGGTAGTTTATGACTTTCTGTAGTATTTTTGTTATACAATAAACAGTATCAGACTTTGCCAGAACCAGTTAACACCCTCGCTGTGCCTGTAATAGCAGAACTGTGGATGTTTACCTTGGCTTAAACTTGCTAAAACAAATACTGCCAACCCTAAAAGGCCCGAAGCTTTCTAACAGAAGACAGGTACTCATTCCTACAGCCGGCAGGGGCCTAGATTGGACAAAAACACCCTTAACCTAGAACCACGAATTCCCCTTGCCCTGCTTTTTATTACCAGGGTAAATATTATAAAAGTGCACTGAATATGACATAGTAACTAACTGTGGAGTCACAGTATGGGCATTCGGTCATAATCTCTAAATGTACCAAAGATTTTGCCAGAAAATCTAAACTGAAGGCACAAAGTGCAAGAGGAGCCATAACGCTGTAAATCATTTACTGGTTTTCCATCCATCCCTCACCCTCCGCTCATGAAGTCACTTGTTCTCGCACAGGAGGCTGCACATTCCTAAAATTTGAATTTCCACAAGCTTAGTCAAGCACAGGATTAAAGAGGGGAGAAAAGTTAAGTCACCTTACGGGATAAATTCTGATCTTCCTAAAACATGACACATCTGGAAGCATATTTTGAAATAACAACTTATGATTCAGAAACTTTTAAAGAAGCTGGCTTTTGAAATTGCAGCCAGCTCATACAGCCATAAAGGCCCCTGGACTGTTCAGAGTGGATATCAGAAAAGCCCCATCTTCTGACCTTTCAATATTCAAAGCTTTCTGCTGTTGCTTTGCTGAAAATCTTGAAGCCAACAACTGGAAAAAAGCCCCAACTTTCACTAGTTCTTCATTTTCTCTATTAACATATTAGCACAGGAGCACAACTGTTGAGTTGCTTGTAGCTACACACAGTATCAGCTATCTCACTCAAGATGAAATCGAGCTCTCGGCAGGGACAGAAGCTGCCCTATCCACTCCGAAACCGCTGCTGGCCCGGACCAGCCTTCAGCACCTGGACAAGTGAGACCACCCAGCCTGCTCAGACCCAGGGCACTGAACAGCTGAAATTAAAGCAGTATTAAGTAGGTTTGGACTATCGTGATGTTTTGAAAGCAATGCAGTAAACTTGCCCGTAAATGGTTTTGAGAGCAAGGAGGGTCCAGCTGTATTGAAAATGGACTGGCATCGCTGCTGGAGAGCGGCCTCAAGGATCGCTCTTGTTGCAAAGTGGCATCTTCCCAAACGTGCCCCCATTCTTTCTTCTCCCACTCAACAGTCACAGGAAGAAAACACACAGGGTGAACTGTGCTTAACTATTTCGCCCAACCCACCCATCTCAGCCGGCAGTACGCTCCTTACTGCCTTGTGGCAACTGAACGTGCACAGAGGAACCAACACCTTCCCAGCCTTGTGTGCAAAGCCATGTTTTCCCCTTCCTTCAAGCTTATGAAGTCACACCTGTCCGATGCCCACATGCAAGCTCAAGGTCTTCTGCTTGTTCTTCCATCACCGCTCTAAGCACACAAGCGGAACCCTCAGCTCCAGAAAACGTGCGCGGGGTTTGATTATAACAGACGGCAGGAAGCAATGCATGTATTTTTGTTCCTAATCCTGCAAATACTTACAGCAGGAGCCTCCCACGCATAAATAACGGCACCGATCTCTGCCGCACACCTTACACGCGTAAGACAGGCGTAAGGAGACGCCAGGCCAACCCCTGCACCCCGATTTTCGCTAGCGCTGCACGCTCACACAGCAGCGTTCGGGCGGGAGCAAACGAATCAGCGAGGGCCCGCAATACCCCTCCGGATAAGCCTCCGGTCACCAGCGCCGCGGCCGCAGGGGGACGGGACGGGACGGGA
>NW_008825098.1:1616619-1620405 GCF_000699105.1 Pygoscelis adeliae
CGTGAGGGGGCCGGGTCCTTCCCTCCCTCGTTCCCCGCCGGGATGGCAGGGCAGGAGCGTCCGCAGGGGTTTACAAGCCCCTTGCAGCGCTTTTCTTCCTGCAAACCCCGGTGCGGGTGAAGATCTGGCCGTTTCCTCACGGCGTCCGCGGTGTTGCAATGCGATGTAGCTGGTTTTGCGGCTTCTGAGGGCTGCGTCAGCGTCTTAACAACGCGGTCCCGTCAGTCCGACAGGCAGATTGACATTGTTCTGCCTGTAAGGGAACGGACCCCTTGTCCTGGGCGGTGGGTCCAGTCCCCTGATCCTGCCGACACCAGGTTGTCCCGCTTCCTTCCGGAGTAACGGGGCGTAATTGACCCCTTCTGCGCAGCTCCCTGCTGCGGCTGCGGGGGCCGGGGGGCGGCCGTGCCCCCCCTCCGGGGGGGAGTCCCCCTCTTGCAGCCGGTCTGGAGATACGTGGTACCTCCTGTATCTCACCTGGACACAGGTGGGACCTGTCCTCATGTCTCTGGTGTAGGTCCTTCGCACCTTAATCTATACTTGGCTGGCTAAACCCTAGTGGCGGAGGCTTTACCGGGCAGCGGTGCGCTTCAAACAGGGTGAAGGCAGCCCCTTTCCAGCGTAGGCTAAGGGGTCTGCAGTGGGATGGAAGTTTTGGCGGGGACCCCTGAGATGCCATCCGGCAGTCTTTGCAGCAAAGAGGCTATCGCTACAAGATGGGATCGTTAACCTGCTCACTCTGTTGTTTCATTTTCTGAAGAACGTTCTTTGTCCAGGCAGGATAGGAAGGGCTTCTTGTGAGATCCGCAGACGTGGTTGTGTAAGGTCAGGTGAACAGTTCTGCCATGGGCTGTTGGGATTTTACATGAGAGGTGCTGGGGCTTGAGGAATTGCAGGGCGTAACTAAGGCCCCCTCCGTAAGAAATGGAATTTTTATTTCCCAGTGACATGCTAACAAAGCTCAGCAAATACCACAGTTAGACAACAGCACCAACTTGGGGAAAAATAAACTTTAATAGCACAACTTAAATAGCACTTAATAAATAACATAAAAATAACATAACATTTAATAACATAACTAAAATGACAAATTAAACCTGTAGGCTCAGGAAAGCTGACACCTAGCTGGACCGTAATTTGGGCAGTGAAAGTGCTATGTAGGTTTCACATATGGTGAAAGGTGTTGAGAAGGAATGAAAGGATGTGTGATCAGGCTGCTTGTCCCATGACCTTCCTGAGGCTTTCCACTAATTACTTCAGTTTGTGTTCGCTGGCTACCGCTAAAACCTTGTTGTTGAAATCAAAGCAGGCCTTGTCCATTTCCTTGGTTAAATTCAGCTCTGCCAGCCTCTCCTGTGAATTGCATGCTCTTGGTCGCCCCGGTTTGTCAGCGCTTCCAAAAAGACTCAAAACGTTTTGCGTTTAGCTAAACTCCGCAGATGCTCAGCTTTTGTTAGTATCTGACATTCTGGAAACTGCAGGTACCGATTCCGGTAGACAAAAGCAGAAATACAGAAATCCTAACTCCTTAATGCTCATTGTCCAATTTCAGAGATTAAAGTGGTTGGTTTTTCCATTTTTCCTTCCCTTGCAGTTTTGTGATGCCGTCTCCAGTGTTGCTGTGTACTGTTGGAAGCCCCTGGACATGGTAAGTGGTTTTGCAACTTCCTGTTCTCAGTACCATGCAAGCAAATCAAGTTACCACACTGTGCTCTTGACTGAACTATCTACGCTTTTTCATGTGTGTTTCGGGTTTATATAGGAAAGTTCTGTAGGTGAGGGCTCCTAGCGCTGCTGTGGTTTTTACATTGGGTCGGTTTTGGTGTGGTGTTCTAGCAGATGCTACGTGCTAATCAGAAACAGCAGTTTGGATTGAGAAAAGAGGAGGGCTTGGGAGCACTCTGAGTGTGTGGGAGAGAGGCCTGGCAATTGTGGTTTTGCTTGGAGGATGTTCTCTGTTCCGTGCGGCGAGTGGGGAAAAGCCCAAAACAACTAGGGATCAGCATTACCTCTCCCCCCACCCCCCTTTTTTTTTTTTAGTTTGTATTATTGTGCCCATCCCAGAGGCATTAGTTTTTAGCGAGGCTTTTCTGTACCTTAGTTTGACATGGAAGTGCAGGAAGATGCAGGGCAAGAAGTCACTTGCGAGCTTGGCAGACAGTCCATGCTGAAAGAAGATGCAGGTGATCTGCCAGGGTGCTCGTCCCCGGCCGGGGCAGTCTGAGTGCCGACGGCAGAAGATTGTATTATTGTGCCCATCCCAGAGGCATTAGTTTTTAGCGAGGCTTTTCTGTACCTTAGTTTGACATGGAAGTGCAGGAAGATGCAGGGCAAGAAGTCACTTGCGAGCTTGGCAGACAGTCCATGCTGAAAGAAGATGCAGGTGATCTGCCAGGGTGCTCGTCCCCGGCCGGGGCAGTCTGAGTGCCGACGGCAGAAGCTGGCCGTATGCCAGCGTCAGAACTAGGAGGTGACGGCTGGGCGCAGTAACTGCCGCTGGCTGCAGCCTCACGCGCTGGTGAACAGGTTGGCGAGGCAGAGGGAGGCTGGAGGGGACTGACGTGCCTACCCACAGGCGAAACTGAAGCGCATTCACACAAACGCTGCCTGGTTTATTTTCCCCAGACAGAAATGGCGCTAGGTTGACCCAGAGATAATTTTTCTCCAATTAACACAATTTCCCAAATGAAACCAATGTAACTTAAGTGGTTTTGATAGGTATATTTCATTAGAAGAACCCCATTAAACCTGGGATAGCCTGTCCACAGGTTTCAGCTGTGGTTGCTTGGGTATAGCAGTCTTTTTGCGGGGCGTTGCTGTCAAAACCATCCTTTGGAATTCTGATTAAAGCTTTCCTACATTTTCCTATGAAGTACTGGAGGATAATACTTGGCGTAGCATTCCAAAAAATTAGAAATTCTTGTCATTCTTCAAATCAGCATCAATTTATTTCTGTAAAGTACAAATAAAGCTGGTTGAAAGATGGAAACATTTAAAAAATCAGGATTGTTTTAATTTAAAATGTTCAAAGCTGGTTGATATTTCTTTATTGATTTAACTATTCTGGTTTTGTAAATACAAACATAGATTTAAAATATTATCCAGTGTTTAAGAAATGGTTGGCTCCAAAGGAAAAACTTGAGGAATAATTTCACTAATTAATCCTAGTATTCACTAATTAATCCTGGTATAATGCTAAAGTATACTAAAGTACAATAACTTTTCAAAACAAAGGCCCATGTTAATTAGACGTATTCAAAATAAATACGAAAGTGACCATGACAGTTTTGCCGTAGAGACACGGGAGGCGGGGATACTGAAAGATTTTTAATATTTTAGATACGGAAATAAGTCATTTGTGGAGGTTTGTGATTAAATAGTCTCAGGCATTTGCTTTCATTGAAAACCAAATAAAACACAAAAAGCCGATCTTTTATGTGCTGATTCTAACATGTTAATATTAGACTAACTGTGCAAGGGAACTTTTAAAGATGAAAGCGGGTGGAGGGTTATGCTGGCACCTCCTTGCTTGCACTTGGCGGCATTTTCTTCCGGTATGTATAAACGTCTTTGCTAGTCTTTCAAACGCAAGTATTTGGTCAGCTGCGAAACCAGGGATGTTTTAGGAATCCAGCAGAATTTGAGGAGCTCCCGAATTATCTGCTGAAGTTTGAAGTCCTGCCCAGTTAGCGGTCGTCATCCCAGGGGCAGGAGAACCTCCGCGTCACCGGGGAGTTAGCAGCGAGGCATTGGCTGGCTCGAGGGACGCGCGGCCGAACAGCTTCC
>NW_008825098.1:1620822-1623627 GCF_000699105.1 Pygoscelis adeliae
CGGGCGGGCGGACGCCCGCCTCCGCCGTGCGGGCATCCAGCTCTTCCGGCCTGTTGGGAAGCTGGTGGGCGGCATGCAGAGGCAGCGCTGGCAGGTGACCGCCAGGCGGCACCGCTCTGACGGCAGAACTCGTCGCTACGCAAAAGCGCTTGCACCGTTTTTCACGTAGCAGCAGTTCAAACGGATTGGTAAAGTGCAAGTTACAATTGACTTAATGCGGAGTTATTTTGTAGCAACCAAATTTTGTTTCATCTAGGGTTAGATTTTTTTCAAAACGGGAATTCTTTTTTTTTGTCCGAATCCTGCACAAATCTATGTATGTGCTTATATTTATTACAGAGTTTCTAGGCTAATTGATTACTTTTTTTTTGCGACTTGTCACTAGTACAGAATTAAGGCTGTGCAGACACACGTGCGATATTAGGGAAACATATTGTTTATTGGGAGGAACTTCTAGTAGTGTTTTCTCAGTAGGGAAGTGCTAGAACTCAATTAAAACATTTAACGAGTTATTTTGGTGTTATCTCATTACCTGCAGTCTTATTGTTTTATGCTTAAAAAGTAGTTAAGAGAATTACAGGTAACTTTCATAGCAGGGCAATGTGAGTTCTATGTGCAGAAGTTACTGTAAATTGGTAGACAAAATGGAATTTGTTAACCTTTGATAACGCATTTACGCGTTCATGATGTGCTATGTAATTGCTGATCGTGCTGAGGGGTTTCCAGAAGTTCAAAGGGCTACGGACTGGGATAAGAGTTGCTCAAAAGAGGTCAAAAGGCATTATAGTGTTATGGGTCCAGTGTTCAGCACCAAAAGAAGGGTCTGTTTAGCAGAATGACCTGCTCACAGCGGCAGTCCTGTTCTCTGGGGAAGATTTTGCACGGTTGTGCTGTGATATACATTAAAAGTACAACAGCATTTGCAAAAATGAACCACATCCATGTATGCGTGTGTAAATGTTACATGATAATAAGAAAGTTATCTGCTGCTTTATATAATACGCTTCAAATAATATAGTGCTAGCTACTGTCGCTTATTACCTTTTGATGCTAACCATTCCATATTTGTGTGAGCGGCACTTTTAAAAATACATATTAATTCTTAATACATATTTATTAAATATTAAATAAATTTGATAAAAAATGAGACCAGCCAAAAATAAGGCTTAAGTTCAAGTGAGAATCTTCAAAAATTTGAGATCAATCCTTAGAAAACGAGGACAGTTCAATTGCTGCAACAAAGAAAATCAAGCAATTTAAAGTTTCTTTTAAACTTAAGAAAAAAGCCCAACCCACAAACCATTGCTATATGGAACCTGGATATGTACAGTATTCACTTATTGTCTTTAGATGTTCCTGTTCCATTAGAGCTTCGGGCAGTCCTATCGCTGTGGGCTGTTCATCAGCTTAGTAGCATTGCTCTCCTTTGGCAGACTGTGAAAGTGATGATAGTTTAATTGGTTTAATTAGTTTAATCAGTAGCTTTTTTGTATCCCCGTAGAAACCATCCTCATGCTGAAGAGAAATTTGGGGAAGTTTTCTTCCCCTGCCCTTTGCTAAATTGTCCTTGACACAGATAAAGTCACACTAAAGGAGAGTATGCCAAAAACATTTGTGAAGACAAAGTATTTTCAAACATCCTTCAGTAGAGAGACCTCTGTGACCTGTTGAATGATTCTCCCACCCCATGCTTCTTGTGTGTGCTCCAATCCTACATATTTGCTATTATATAAGCTGAAAATTTTCTTACTCTGCCCTGTCAGGCTATGATGGTTATATAGTTCAGCAGTGAAGCTTTTCCAGCAAGGTAGAAGTGTGCTCGAAGTTACTGCGGTCAGCTGGGTGCAGATGTACAAAGCCCTAGGTTCTGTAGGCTGACTCCTCAAGAAACTCTCTTACTGTTGCCTAAATGCCCAGGCACATACTTCAGTTTGAAAGTGGAACACAGACTTGGGTGTGCGTTCGCTTTCCTCCGAAAGACCCGGCACCGGGTACCTAAAGCCGTGGAAATACATAGCCTCGTTGACTGCATGTTGATTTTCCTTTCCACATATGAATTAGTGGTGGGAATGAGGTTTTCCTGGAGTATTTGAAGACGCACCTTTTTTTTTTCTTTTTTTCTTTTTAAATGCATCCAAGATGATAGGCTCCTAAGGTAGGACAACAAAATAGTCAGCTTCTATGATTAAAATATGCCTCATGAACAGTATAAGGTAGATTTGATTTCTTGATAACTTACCTCTTCCCTGCAATCGTATGGTCAAAAGCATCATTGATTTTTGTCAAATGGCAATGTATATGACACCAAGGCATGCAAATAAAATTTTTTGCCGTATAGCCAGACACCAGCTTTGGTACACTCACTCTTCCAACCTGCAACAAAATCCATAAAACCAAGTTAACAGTGAAAGAACTGGATTCAATTAATAAATCAGGTTACAAGAAAAAACAATTTGATCCAAGATTAGACACCTGCCTGATTTTCTGCCTGATTCCCTACTTTAATTCTCAAGCCAGTGGTCACACTTTCTTTTCTGACGCTTTTCTTGCCTTATCAGCCACATACATATTTCACAAAAACTATGAAACTCGATTGATGAATGTTTCATGAGTACAGGAAATTCATTGAATATACAACATCTCTCAAGTGCTTAATTGCTGCCGAGTATTCTGTATCTATCCAGGTTAAATATACCAACCACACTGAGCACTAATATACCGATACACTAATATTAATAACCTGAATACTCTGAATCACGTGTAAAACGTGCCCCAACAATCCAGTGGTTTTGAGGGATACCTGCT
>NW_008825098.1:1623642-1642870 GCF_000699105.1 Pygoscelis adeliae
ACCTATTACTAGTTAAATGGCAGGTCTGCACTGGTGGTATTTTTTGGTTGTCTTTGCTATGAGTTTTGGTTAAAAACTTTGGCCAGGATACCTTCATTGCTGTGTTAGCAGTCAAACGTTACTGCACAAATTGCTGATTTGTAAGGAGTCAACTAAATTGTAAAGTTTTGTATATTTTTTATTTTAAGGATCACATAGTTTAGGTTTTGCTTGATAAGATGACAACCCAAATGACTTTGGTAATATCCTGGAAAGAGGGTATTTAATACATTAAATGTTGTTACACATCCAGTTACACTCTGAAAACGAAAAATTTCTTTGTTGTTGTATTCAGGAGTGTGACCCCTAATAAACTGCAAGTCTGAATGCTTTATGGCACCTTTTTGTATTCAGTGTTTTGAGAAACTGGGAGGCAAATGGGAAACCCTTATAATGACCTTGTTCTGATAATCACTTCCAGAAATTTCAAGTCTCTACTAAGTATACTAACTGCTGAAACACTGTCATGAAGGAATCTACATTTTAAATAGAACACATATCCTTTTTTACATCTACTTTTTCTTTTGTATCTTTCCAAATTGTTTTTCTGTGTTTCTTTCTCCTGGATACCGAAGATTATTTAGAATTAGATTTAGATTCTTGAAGCATGTGTCATTTTGTTACTCTTATTTTCTAGTAGAAGATTTGCGGATTTTCTGCGTTGTAAGTTTAGTTTCTGAGGTTCCTGGGAGAAAAAACTAAATCGCTTTTGGAATGAATTATAGTAAGATCTTAAAGTAATTTAAAATGAGGGCTAGTTACACTGCATCCCTCTACACATTGCTGACAGAATATTTAAATAAACAACATATTTGGTAATGATCTACGTGGAATGCGCAGTCCAGTTTCCATAAGTCACCGGGTATTATATACCATCTTGGGTCCCTTTACATATGCTCCTGTACCAGGAACAGCCCTAATAATATTCTCAAAGGTTTTTTGCACAAAACTGTAATGGATTGAATGTCTGTGAACTGCAGGAGCAAGCTTACCCAATTAATGAACGTGTGGGCTTACAGTTAATAAACCTAAGGGAAAAAAACCCAAACAGCCAGTGATGCAAAGACAATCCCTTACCACCTTCCACGAGGAGACTGATGCCCAGCCAGTCTCTGAGCAACAGTTACCTTGGAAAGACTACCTCCCGGTTTTCATTGCTGAGCATGACATCGTATGGCACAGAATATCCCTCTGGTCAATCCAGGGCAGCTGTCTCGGCAGTAGTCCCTTCCAACCGTTTGCCCACCCCAGCCTGCTTGCTGCAGGGAGCAGAGTGAGGAATGGAGAAGGCTTGACACTGTGCAAGCACTGCTCAGCAATAGCTGAAACATCGGTGTCTTACCAACACTGTTCTGGTCGCAACTGTAAAACACAGCACCATATGGGCTGCTATGAAGAAAGTGAACTCCGTCCCGGCCAGACCCCGTACAACTCTGCAGGGCAGGGGATGCGTTTCTGTTCTGTATTCAGAGCGCCTAGCATGATGTGCTCTTGGTCTTGGACAAGGACTGGCGGTTCCTATGTAGGACTCCTGAGTGACGTCGCATTGGTAGAGAAATGCTTTGTCAGAGTCAGTGGAAGAACCTGTGGAACTGGGGCAGTTCTGGCGAAAGTGCAAACCCGGGAACTGCCAGATCAAAACTGGAATAGGGTACAGTGAAGTTAGGTGCCTGCTCTTCCAGCCTATTAGGGAATAAAGGGGTTTTTTGGGTGTTGCTTTTGAATGCAAATATCTAAACTCTGTGTACGTCCTGTTTTGGAGCTGAGCTTAAGTTAGGGATAGTTTGTGGCAGTACTGTACCAAACAAAAGATTTAGTCTAACCCCCCCAAGATGCAAAAGAAATGACAATACATCAACCAAATTTCTGCAAATTGCTGCTGTAAGCATTAGTATAACACTGAAACATGAGTAAGTTCTATTGTTGTTGATAAACCATTATTATTGTTGTTATTGATTCCTTCAGAACAGAGAAAAGGCCATTTTTGCTGCAAGTTAGGTGCCAGTTACAGTTTTCTCCATTTGAACTGGGTTTCTCAGTAAGATTTCACCTGAGAAATTCAGACTATGCCATTGCAACCCAGCTCTCTTTTATCACAGGTTTTTTTAATTATCTAGGGATTTATAAAAATCTCCATGATTTCTTCAAAAATTAATGTTTGGGACATACATACCCTGGAAGCTTTTAAGAAACTTACTTAAGTCCACATAAAAGCTTTAGCACTGGGTTCAGTAAATAAACACAGATGTAACGTAATGGAAACATAAATTTTTCATGTGAAAGCCAAAACACATTATCACCTGCTTCTCACCAACTGTACATGGATAAAGTACATAAATAAAAGCCTCAGTGCTTAGTTGCTAAAGGGGATGAATTCTGGCTCCAGGCAAGAAGAGAAACTGCAGAGATTTGAGTAGCAAAATACTGCTGATGAGAGATGCCGTTAATAGTGTTCTGGTGATAAAAAAGGTATGATGACAAAAATTATATGTGTTTCTATTGAAACACATCTGTTTACTAAAACAGATATTCTGAGGTACAACAGAAAACTTTCTTCGTCTTGCATTAGCATGCAAAGCCCAAAGGATGTGAAGAAAGCCAAAACAAAAATAAGTACATTCCTATAATTCTTACCAAAATTAAAACAAAGTGAGACCCTTCCTGCATTTATTAAACCCTACAGAGCAGAAAATCTCTCAGCAGGTGTATTACAAAGTATGTTTTCAAGAGATAACCAGCCTTTATTGCAAATGTTTAATTATGTTCAAAGCAAATCTGTGCTGTGTTTGTTCCGGAATATGGCTCCCATCTCAGTTTGTGCAAACTTTGGGTAATATGACTTAGCTAATATTATCGGTTTAGTACTGGCATAAATGTACTAGTAATGTTGTTACTGACACGTCTTTGAAACATTGACCCTTTTGCTGAGAAAAAGGAATGTTACCTCCAAGTAAAACAAAAATGAAGGTAACTGAGTATCTCTAAGGTACAGGTCAAAATATGAAATTGAGAATTCTGAAAAAAAAATTATTAGCCCAGGTCCTAATACTTGTGAGGAATTACATAAGGAAAGTAGGGGGGTTTTCCCACTGAAATTGGTGACCGTTTTTATATTTCATGCAACTCGTGTATGAAGATAAAAGCATCCTGACATTTCTGCCGTGTTTTATCTGTGCTCTAAGACCATGTTGTACCATCACGTGATATTGCTTTCTTTAAAGTCTTTAGTTTTGCCTGGCATATGGTGAGAATTGGTCAGAATACGTGCTAATCTGATCCGGAATTTAACTGACACTGCCTCATCTTGTTCTTTAAACGATGTGCTCCAGACTAGGACTATAATTGACTTCTTACTGCCCGTAACAATCAGTAGCAAGTATCCAAACCAAGCAGTCTGAAGTGTTGCAGCAGAAAATCCATTCAAGTAAAAACATTACAAGATTTCAACTGTTATAATTGGACTTGTTTGCTGCAGAATAGAATCCAGATCAATGGCTTAGACGTCGATCATGTAGCAAGTGTATTTTTGAATACAAATTTTGGTGAGAGTATCTTAGTATAGCTAAGTAAGTCAGTGAGTAATTGCTCTTAATGCTTGTCTTTTTAATTCTGTTCCTTATGAAGCGTTGTTTGTATGGCAGGGTGCCTGGGTGCTCTCAGTTAGAGCAACTGCCACCTCTGGAGAAAGCCATTTGCATTAGAAGTGTTCATGCAAAGGGTTTATTCATAGGTATAAAACTTAAGTGGTTGTTGACGGAAGAGTTGCTTCTGCTGATTATCTAGATGGTTGCTAGGCTTCTCTTTACTTCAGGCTTTGTAAAACTTTAATCACACAGCAAATACAGAAGAAAGGAAAGGAAATTAGGAGAAATAAGTATCTGCTTAGTATATTTCCATTCTGAACTCACAGGAATCAGCAAAGACCTTCAGTGCGACACATGTGCCCGAGAGACGTGTCACCCTGCACAGCTGTTTAGGCAGGATAGGATCAATGGAGCAGTGCCTGAAATAGCAGCAGATCTCTATGTCAGTGTTGTGCACCAAACGATATGCCTGAGGGGCTGGATAGATTTCTTATATGAAATGCTCTATTTGAATGTAAGGTGCAATTGCAATAAATCTGAGTCTATTCCTTTGCTGCAGTAGGATCTGTATTCTGTAGTCCTTGTCATAAACCTGTCATGTTCTGTATGAAGAATGGGGGGGTTACTGCCATTAAGATTATTTACAATAGTTTGATCTGATTAGTCTTCTTTTAATTTCTAGGCTACTTTTCCCCACTTGTTCCTGTGCAAACAATGCCAGTTACCGCAAAAAGTTTTTTCCTTGTTCAGTGTTTATACCCTTAATTTATTTTTGGAAGGTAGCCATATCCTTTTACCCTCCCCTTTGTTAGACTGGATAAGCCACACACTTACAGTTTCTTTTATCACTGTGGCTTTCTTTTCTTTGGCCGTGCTAGTAGCATGCCTTTGCATCTCTTCCAGTTTGAATTAATTGTCCTTGAACATGGTTATCCAGAATTTCTTTACTTGTTGTTCATCATGGTAATTTAGTCTCAAATAACTGAAAACTGAAGCTAACATGTCTATGCAAGAGAGAAATTATTGAAACATTTCTGTTGTTTGGCTGCTTCATGTAATAACTAACCTAGCTAAGTGAGCTGCTTTGTGTAATTTCTGTATTCTGTGTATTTATCGTATTAGCTGTAACTGGTTAATTTCTACAATATGCACCTTCACGCTTCACTAAAACCATGGAAGAAGATGTTTTGATACCAATGACTATAGACCAAAGTCTAATCTCAGACCAGACTAATAGTATGGCTAAGACTAGAATTTGGCATTATAGGAAAAGAATAATGCTTCAGTAAAACATTGTTGTTCATAGTTTTTCCAGAGTAATTGAAAAATGTACTTGCAGTGTGAGTTTCTATTTATTTCCCTTGGATTCACTTCAAATGTTGGATGCCAAAGTCTCTAAATAAAAACTAAAGGGAAATTGCTATTTCTTAGGTTTAAAAAGACATGCTGTCCTTTGTCTCATTGGGTTCAACAAGAGGAAGTGCAAAGTCCTGCCCCTGGGGAGGAAGAACCCTATGCACCAGTACATGCTGGAGGCTACCGGACTGGAAAGCATCTTTGTAGAAAAAGACCTGGGGGTCCTGGTGGACACCAAGTCAAACATGAGCCAGCAACGTGCCCTTGTGGCAAAGGAGGCTAACGGTGCCCTGGGCTGCATTAGATGAAGTACTGCTAGCAGGTCGAGGGAGGGGATCCTTCCCCTCTACTCAGCACTGGTGAGGCCACACCTGGAGTGCTGGGTCCAGTTCTGGGCTCCCCAGTACAAGAGAGACATGGACATACCGGAGGGAGTCCAGCAAAGGGCCATGAAGATGATAAGCGGCCTGGAGCATCTCTGCCAAGAGGAAAGGCTGAGCGAGCTGGGGCTGTTCAGCCCGGAGAAGAGAAGGCTCAGGGGATCTCATCCATGTGTACAAATACCTGGAGGGAGGGTGCAAAGGGGACAGAGCCAGGCTCTTTTCACTGGTGCCCAGTGACGGGGCCAGAGGCGATGGGCACAAACTGAAACACAGGAGGGTCCATTTGAACGTGGTATGGTTAGAGCCATATCTGCAGTCCTGTCAGGAGCTACAACGTGAGCCATCAATGCACAGTATAAGTAACTTGGGTATAATTTGCTTCAGTTTCCATACTAACATTGTTGTTAGTGCTTCCTGCTAATGGTGCTGGGTAAACAAGGGAATTTTTTCTGTCTCTGGGAGATGTTTTTCTTCCAGTTCACCTGGAGCATGAAACTTGTGTTTCCAGCCAGGCTTGCCAAGTTGTGTATTTCGTAATAGGCATGGCAAAGGGATTCTGCTGCTTGTTCTACAGGGGAAAAATGTGTTATATACAAATAAAATGTAAACAATGCTACTGAGAGCTGTACTCATTGTAGCAGGCGGTTCCAAGGATTTCCACTGTAAAATAGATGAGGTGGCTGTTTCTGTGGTACTGTTCTATAAATAATTTCTGTGAAACAGAGATAATGTGTACCATGTAATTATTGACTTCTTGCTTATGACTTGGATGCCCCAAGCAGGCTTTGCTTCTCCTGTGGGAGTCACTGAAATGAATTTATGACAACTAGGAGCTTTCACAAACAGAGATGCTCGAGGCAGAGTTTTGAGGACGTCTTGAGTCTGATGTTGTGAGCAGTCCCTAGCTCTAAAAGCAGAGCAGGAGGAATGGGGGATAGACGTGCTAGAAGTTCATATTAAGAAAGAAAAGACAGGGTTAGGCAGCAGTGCTGACTATGAGGCATGGGAGGGGTGTCAACACCAAAAGAGTTGGAGGATAAACTCAATTAAGTTCTCTCAGCCAGATACTGCTTCTGACATGTGATTTTACTGTGGAAGGGTGTTTTCTACACATGCACGTGGATTTAAACAACTTGCGTTCTGGCTCTGTGCACACTATACTCATAGCCAGGCATGTTTCCAAATCTGACAATGAAGTAACTAAATTTTTCCAGCCAATGTTTCCATCACAGTATATGATGGTGCAAAATCAAGACATGCTTTCCACAGACTTAAATATAGATATATACAATATATATGTAGATATATACAATATATATGTACTGTACATGTATATGTATAAAAATACATCCATGCTGCAACTTCACCAAAGTCCCTACTGGCTGCTCAGAGTCAACATAGTTACGGAAAATAATTTGCCAATCCAAAAAGGCTTTTTCTTTTTTTTTCTTTTCTTTAATAGACTACTGGTTTATAAAGCATGACAAAAATTAGCAAGTTGATTATTTGATCTAAGATTTCCAAGCCTCTAGGAGGAAATCGTCATTTCTTCTCTACATGTGCACAGAGAAATTCAGATGCCCTGACTTGTTTCATGGAAGGAATCTGTTTCCTTTCTTCAGTGGGCAGAGGTATTACTTTTGCTCCCTCATATCACCCTCCGGTTTCAGGGAAGAATATTATGCATAGGGAGCAGTAGTTTTAAAATCCTTGACTGTGCTAAAGGGATTGGAAATTCAGTAACAAGATTGCTAGATGATTGCCAGGACACCAAATTATTGTTGAGCAATCTGCAGTACACTAGTCATTAAGTTGTGGCTGCACAACAGATTCCCTGAGAAGAGACTGACAGTTTGCAGTGTTATTGCAGAACAGGCACCCAGTACGATGGGTGTTGTCTGCAATGAGGTTTTTGTTTTTTCCCGTCTCCCTCTGGGAGCCATGACAGAAGTCTTTCTGGAGAAATACTGTTTGAATGCTCCACTATCCGATATATATTGAATCTTTTGCCACTTATCGCTAATCCAGTGAACTGGAAATTAAACATTGGAGAGAGGGTCACTGGATGAAAAAAGTACTGAGTGAGGTACAGTGGCCAAGTTTTCTCCGGCTGCTGAAGTTGATGCTGCTTCAGTGACATCTGGGGTTTTTTTGCTGAGGGACTTTGGGATTGCAGCGAAGTATAAGTTTATGCTAGAAAATTTCATTGATCTTATATTTCTGGACAGTATTTTAGTGGAATTATTAAAAAAAATAAATTCAAGTACATTCCACAAGGGGACATAACATGGAACAATCTTTCCGTTTAGGGTGTAAATAGAATACTGGACAAAGTATTTCTCCTTTTGTATTTTACTAGGCAAATTTGAGAAATTCAGTCTACGGTATATTGGCTAAACAAAAAAATAGATCAACATCCTATTATGAAATGTATTTCATGTTTTCCTCTCCCTAAAGCTGTTGGGGACAATCCATAGTAGAGTCAGCTCTGCTGCATGATTTTCATGGTGGAGTAGAGTACACTCATTAAATGTGCAGATAGCAGGAGGGTTACAAGCACACTGAAAGAGAGGATTAGAAAATGATCCTGGCAGTTTGGGGGAATGCCTTTAAAGAACTGGGATGCAATTGAGTGTAGTGATCAGCATAGGATGGCAAGTGACAAGTCAAAAGCAGTTCTGCAGAAAAAAAATGTCTGCAGAGAGTAGCGGATGACAAAGTGAATGTGAGTTAGCGATACCCTGCTATTTGGGGGTAGAGGAAAGGCAAACATCATAGTGGCTGTGGAAACAGGAATACGGTTGACAAGACAAGAAGTAATGCTTCACGGTGGGAAGGGCGAGGGTAGACATAGTAACAGTTTTCAGGAACATAAAAAGTAGCTGTAAGGTTGAGCAGGAGATTTAGTCTCTCTGAGGAGATTGACAGTATGATACAGTTTGAAATGATAATGGAATAGATCATCATTGGAGGCCTTTGAGCACCTCAGGAATGATACAGAGAGTCGATCCTGCACTTGAAGGTAATCTACATGGTCTCTCAAGAACCATCTGAGCTCTGTTTTCAGATGAGTTCACTACTTTAATAGTCTTGTTTTGTTATTTTATGCACAGCAGATTGTGGTTTTTAAAAAACTTGTAGGATGTTAAAAACCCACACATTTGATCAGCATCATAAGAGATTTGCTTACCATTTTGTTGGTATGAATGATATTTCTAGAAGTGTACATCACCATCAGTTTCTCTAAAGTGGTGGTGTAAAAGACAACAATCTTATGATGTATTGGATTTTTATGGGGAACTAGGTTGCATTTAAAATATTGATGTCCCCTGCTGGAGTATTTGGTGTGGCTATCATAACATTTGTATAAGTCAGAGCTCAGAGTATTCAACTTAAAATAAATGCCAAAGGATTAATCAGATAATATACTACATTTACATAGTGCTAGTTTACATGGTTCTAGAAGCAAAGATTGATTGACACTTGTGTTTGTGTTACTTCTACAATGTGAAAGACCTGGAAAGGGGACACTTGATGAGAAATGGTGTGTGATTGTCATCTCTCAAGTATAAGAAAACAGTACAGAGTCACAAATACTCAAACAGAAAATGAAAATATTTCAAGCGATGGTCTGTTCAGAGCTGGGTGCTCTCTACATTCACCTCTAACAGTATGTAAGCATCAGTAGAGAACAATGTTTGATACTCCGATGCTTCATGTATATGTTATGGAGCAAACCCATCTGTTTCCTTTTGAGTTTTGCAATTTCGTATATGGGCTTGTTGACCATATAAACTGTTTGCTAGGACAGAGTAGTAAATATTTTTCTGGGTTAAAATTTATCTTGCATAAATCTACTGGTGTTTTTATTGATGGTAGTTTTAGACTGCTGAGTCTGCATTTATATTCTAGAAGAGATGGTCTTTTTGTTATTTCAAAGAAACTGAGCAGTAGAATTGATTAAAATAGAATTGTAGCTGAAACAGATAAGCTAAATAATGGAAACCACTCCAAAGAGCAACATGTCCTTCCCATTGCTACTCTGGAAAGAAATGCCACACATTAAAATATTGAATACACGTGGTTGTTATGTGTAATTTGGCAACCAGCTAGAATCACTAGACTTATCATATACTCAACTTTAAGATGTTGCCAAGGAGGGACTGATAAAAGGAACAGAAGGATGATGGACGAAGAGGTTGAAAATGGAGATGATATGGTTAAATGCCAGTAAAGAGAATCAGTTTTTCCTAGTCACACATGTGAATTTGACCCCAGCATGTCAGAAATGCCATATATTGGTTATCGCTTTGAAGTTTTCCGTGTTCTTAGAGAAAAGCAATGAAAGTTTTGTCACCTGGAATAATGCACACCCCATGTTAGGTGCGTCTCTCTGGGCAGGTCCTGAAGGTGCTGCCCAGCAGCACCTAGTTGGAGAGCTGAATCCTGGGTGTGTATTTTTGTGTGTGTGTGTTATCTGGTTTCACAGAGGTCACTCCTTCTCCAAACACTTTTCACAATCCCAGCTTCTTCGTGGCCTGGGATAACTGGGAAATCTGCATTGGGAAGGCAACCTTCCAAAAAGTGTTCATCTGTGCAACAGATGCCAGTGGCCACAATCTCTTTGCAGAGCAAAGAGTAGATGATCTGGCCTCTGTTTAACTCAGTTTGTGGAAGTAATTTTCGCAGGGCTGTTACGATTCCCACCACAATCGGTGCTGCCACCCCATGCCAGTACACTGTGCCCAGGCCAGGCTTTCCCCTTCTGCTCACGCTGAATGCTTCATGTGGCTTTCCTCTGCACTGTGCTGTAGGGGCTGGGGATTGTAGGTTTGTGGAGTGTCTCTGGCTCCCAGAGTTCTGGGAATGGAAAATCCCAGGTGGTCATGTCTGAAACAGCCTGGCGTAACTTAGCAGGGAGAGCAAAGTGTTGTGCTGTGCCCAGGTGTGCCACAAAGTTTGGTAAACCAGTGAAGACTGTCCTTTTCTGATGAACTGAACAGGGTTGCTGCCAAGAGCCATGGGAGATGCTTGGAATGGGTAGTTCAAAGGCATTACACGGCCACTGGTGTGTTGCAGCAGCCCACTGTCTCAGAGCCCTGCTGTGCACAGTCCTGTGCTTTTATCCACAAGCTGGATAAAAGCAAGGGGCAAGTCTCTCAACTGAAAGCCTGTTTTTTCCAACAGAAGTGCAAAATTTTGAGTGTCAAATATGATCTGATTTTCTTGTTGTCCAGGATCTAGTGTCAGTGCTGAAGGATGAGGTTCTCTAGAACATACTGCTGCCTTAACTTTGATGGTGCAGTGAAATCTGCAGCTAAACTATGTGTAAGGTCAAGAAGCATCATAAGCTGTGAACATTTATATAGAGGCTTTTCTTCATATGGTCAGCTGGGGAGAGAAAGAGGGCAAAAAATACCCTCACTGGTGCTGAGATATTGTTACCAATAGGCATTTTCTGGTGTGGAGCAGACGTTTATCTATTTGCATGTTCTAAAGCAGTTTGCACTTAATGAGGGTATTAAGTAAGTTAAGTAGGTAAGTTAATTAGGAGTATTAAGTATTGAGTAAGTCTTCTCCTTAAAAAACCTACAGTCCAAGAGGTGGCCACTACGAGTGCTTTGCAGCCCTCAGTGAAGCTGAGAGGGAAAATGCATCTCCCCAGTTTGGGTTCAGTTAGCTGGGGGCTGCTGCATTTTATCACCCGGTGCTCCTGAGTGTCTGGTTATGCCATACAGGAGCCTGATCTGAAGGGGATCGGGAACTGGACTGCTTGGCACATTTTTCTTCACTATTCAGTGGTTGTCAGGTAGCATCAACTGTGAACATTTTAACCTGGAATTTTTTTCATTTTTTTGTTTTGTTCACGTAGCACTTCCTCAGATCTGCCCCTCGCCTCCCTGATCTCTTCCAGGAAAGGCATGGAAAATGGTATTGTGAGGGAGCAGCCACAGCAGGGCTGCTGCCCCTGGTGCGAAGAGGCAGGAGCCAAGGGTGACCACAGGGCAGGCAGTGCCCTCAGGGATCAGGACCCAGTCCCACAGCACCTGAAGGCAGTGGGCAGAGCTGAGTGCTGGTAACAGGGTTCGTAAACAGCCCCAGGCCAGGCCAGCGATAAACCAGGGGCAGGAGGTCCAGGCACAGTGACAGGAGACAGAGCTGGAGGTGGGGCTGCAGGCAAGGCCACAGTCTGGATCCCAGGGTTCTGTCCAGGAGAGAGGGCTGGAGACAGGAATTCCTACGCCACAGCTTAGGCGAGGACTAATCTGAAAGGGAGCCCCTGGCAGATGGTGCATGAGTAGGGGTTCCAGCTAAGGCTGCTCTGGACAATTTTAAAGCCTATTGGTGGACACAGATCCCTGACAGATATATTCAAGGTGTAGCCACAAGAAGAGCAATTCCCACAAGGCAGAAAAAAGAAGTGAAACGTGTTTTTACCTTGACGTGGACTTCACCTGCCTTTGGAGGTGCAACCTCCACCTCCTCAACAGAGAGTGGTTTGCCCACAGCCCAGGCAACAGCAGCTCCGCATCTGATAACCTGGAAGCAACAGAGGGGATTACGCTGGATAGGAATGTTTGCCTTTGGCGCACGGTCAGGGACGGTCATCCTACAATCACCTAAAACAGAGGTGCAGAAACTCTGTAGTGCTCAGCTGTATGCAAAGCCAAGTGATGTTCAATAAACACCGGCCTAGTTTAAGGTCTGAGGAAACACCATTTGTGCTTTTTCACACAAAGAGTATGAGGTACCCTTAGGAAATTATTGGGTTTTTAATGGCTTTTGTGCATTTTTCATAATGTCATCATATGCTAACAGACAGATTGTGCTCTGATGGGGAGTGTGGACCCTACGTAGTGGAAAAGCCTATTAAGAGCTTTGCTGTTGGTCTTGTACGATACTGGGCGAAAGGTACCTAAGAGGGGTTAAGAAATGGTCCCCATCTGGCTGGCAACTGGCTAATTTTTTCCCTTGCCAAAGGGATGATTTGTGAGTGGCATCTCCCAAACCTTGAGCTGATCAACCCAAAGCTGGTTTGACATCAGCAAAATTCAGCTCGCAGCTTGAAAAGGGTATTGCCAGGGACAAGGCTGAATGCAAGAGATGAGTGGCTGCAAGATTGCACCTCTGAAGAGCTGTGTTTCCCTGCCAAAGCAGGAGCGCAGGGCAGGGTTGAGCAGGAGGAGGGTGTTTTTCAGAGCAGTACGATTAGGTATTTTCATTCCTGAGCTGTTGGGCAGAACAGGAGAGGAATGCACTACCTAACGCAGGTACCGACACGTGCAGTTGTATGAAAGCAGAAGCTCATGTAATTCAAAGGGGTTTGGATGAGTTGGGGGAGTAAGGTCAGAGGAAAGAGGGCACACAGTAGAGGTGTGCAGGCTGAGCCATTTGCAGAATATTTCCCCAAGAGCTGGGCACCTCAGAAAGGAAGATGGGAAATGCGTTGTCCTTACTTTTCCAGAAGTGGCCATGGGGTCTTAGCAGAGCTGTTGCTGTCACGGCAGCAGGCTGGAGGGAAGCTGCCGCCCATCTGGCCGAAAGCCCCGTGTTGCGAAATGGCCCAGCCATGGAGCTGGAGCACTCCTGGGCACCTGCTGGCCGCAGCCGAAGGGGGAGGCAGGGAGCGTGGAGGGAGTCCTGGTGTGGGACCATCGCTGGAGAGCAGGGAGTGGTGGTTACTGTGTCTGATGCCGGACGCTGAGGAGCACAGTGGGTGTTGAGTGGAGGAGCTGGATAGCGGCAGGGAGATGCCGATGGGCAGCAGTCAACGCTCCATGGGGAGTGGGCAGAAGTTCTCCAGGGAGGCTTTTACTGGTGGCTCTGCCTTTGGGCCATGCCCTGCCCTCCCTGCCTGAAAGGCACTGAGAGCTCAGCAAGATTTTTCTCCTCCACTTGCTTCCGGCAGGTGTGGAGAGAGGAGGTTTGCTCCTCAGAGTCCCCTTGTTGCCAAGGGGTAGCATTTGACTTGGCAGTGGTTCACGCCAAGGTGTTTGCGAAAGGATTAAAAATTAAAAAAGAGGGAAAAAAAAAGTGAAAACACGGTATGGCACACAAACACGCATGTCCTTTTGGAGTGGTGCTTAACTGTGGTGTTGCAGCTATTTTCACCTGGGTAGTAAGGGGAGAATGTGTCAGGCGGGGGGGGGGCTTTTCCAAGGACACATTTATTTCACTCCTGTGTAACCAGTTTTGCGAGGGGGTTCACTCCCCTGGGCTCTCTTGGTTCCCACAGAGCTGTTTTCTGCTGGGGCATTGGGTGAGGTGATTTATAGGAGATAGGATGAGCCAGATCTTGTTGGAGGTCCAGGCTAAAATGAGCACCCCTGTGTGACCCTCAGGTTTGGGAACTGCTTCTGCACTTGGAAAGACGTCAGCCCCAGGTTTATGTGCTCAGGGGACTGCCTGGAGAGGTTTGTGTTGGCGCTTGTTACTGCATGTCCCAGCCCTGTTTCATGGGGCGAGGGGGAAGGTCAGCAGCAGAAGCAGCACTTGACGTTGGCAGGCCGAACCACCAGCTCCCAAATCCCCCAAACCCGTCTCCAGCTTCACCGATGCAGACCGGCACCGCTACCGTGCCCCAGCAGCTGGCTGAACTCTTGCCCAGGGCATGGTGGCCCTGCGGTATGACAGTGTCTCCAGCCACGTGGAAGTGCTGCTGGGCAGCCTGTTCCCCAGCCCTGCCAGTCAAGCCCAACCTCTAAGTGATGATGGCCAGGTGCTGCTGCGCTCCTGTCATGGAGGTGAGCATCTGGCACTAGAGCGGCCATCCACTTGTGGATCATTTTGATGTGTATTTCAGGTGCACAGGGACGTTTAGCAGTTTTTCCCAGGAAGCTGCTACTTTTCCACAGGTTTCTTTGTGCACCGTTGGTAGCCTCCATCAGACTGTGAGCACTGGTGATGTATAATTTCCCAGGAATAAGGCTTTTCAGAATGAAGTTTTTAAGGTTTTCAATATTCAGCCCGGTCGGCCTGCTGCATTAAAAAAACCCTCAAATCTATCATGACTTGTGGTATGATTTATATATCTTGCAAGAGAAAAATTTGTTTCACTTGTCCTGAGCAGCCAAAGTTGTGACAGCCCTTGAACAAAACATTGGCCTGTCATCTCCCAATTATCTGTGCAGCACAGTAGTTTTGATTACTGGGATCCGTGCTGTTCATCTGATAACCTGGAAGCAATAGAGGGGATTAAGCTGCGTGGGAACGATCGTTTGCCTGTGATGCAAGGCCAGGGAGAGTGAGCTTACAAGCATGTAAGAACAGAGCAGTACCAGTGCCTGTCTCCGCACACTGCGGCACGCGCTGCTGGAGCTGCACCACTGTCCTGTGCTGTTGCCTGGGGGACTTGCTGGGTGGGTGGGATGTGGTGGGGGAGCAGAAACACAGTAGTGCTCAGCTGTACGCGAGGCCAAGTGATGTTCGATAACTGCTGGCATAGTTTAAGGTCTGAGGACACACTATTTGTGCTTTGTCAGACAAAGTTTGTCTGTTGGGAAATTATTGGATTTTTCATGGCTTTTGTGGATTTTTCATAGTGTCGTCACGTGCTGATGGACAGATTGTGCCCCGATAGGGAGTGTGGACCCTGCTCATTCACAGGAAAGCACCAAAATGGAGGCTCACACAGAGCCGCTGCATGTGACCCTGAACCCACGTGGAGTACCTCAGAGTCAGAGAGCCTTTGGGAAGGTCTGTCAGAAACATGCTGCCCAGAGCTGCACAGTCACACGAACAAATTAATCTTCAACTGAGTGTGAATGGGGATCTGCAGGGAGAAACACTCTAGGACAGTATGAACTATTTGTCATCCCCAGTCAGAAGCCACTTCATTCTTCCATGTAAAGACAGAACTAGATTGCTGCCTTATAAAACGTCCCTAGTAAGAATGATTTCATGGGTTTATTGTTTTGGACCCCAGCAACTACCCTAATAAAAGTAACAGCAGGTGTTTACTATGCTTGGCAGATTACAACAGAAATGTGCTTTGAATGATCCTGAAGAGGACAGAAGCGAGGAGGTTCGCTGTACTTTATTCCCTAGCTCTATTTTTTTTTTTTTTTTACTATTGTACTCTGAAGACTGCTGTTATATTGTCTACCCTTCATGCAATAGGGAATGCCTTGGAAAAAAAACATGTATCTGGCATATGGAGGATACTTTACTGCTCTGTACTCCTTTCTGTCCTCACAAGCTAGGTTTAAATGGGCCTTCTTTGGTTAAGAAGTCATGAGTTAAACATACCTTAGCTGGTACAATAAACTAGCTTGGCCTCCACAGAAAACATTTTGTTAGAATACTCTGAGAATTGAGATATTCTTATGCTCTTGTTTCTACTGAGTCCATGTTACTAGAGATGAGATCAGTTAAGTGGGATTAAACCCCCTCTCCTTCTATTTTGAATAGCGATCCAGTTCGCGCTGTTGGTTCACACACAACCTGCCTTGAAAGAGATCAGAACTCTTCAACTGAACTGCACCTGAAAAGAATTATTTTATGGTCCAGAAAAAGTCTTCAGACCTCACTGCACAGGAAACCCCACAGAAACAAACAACTCAAGTTTGCGTCTTAATTGCTTTGTAAACTGAGTTTATTATACATACACGTGTTGAAGGATCTTCTTCTGTTAAAGTCTAATCTCTTGGTAAACTTATCCTCAAATCGTTAACCTAGCTGGGCTGCTCAAGGGCTCTTTCTGCTGACACAAACAAGTAAGTCATCATTAGCACACAGTCCCCTTACTTCACAGGCTCTTCTACTCAGCTACCAAGCACGCAAGTGCCTGCAAGCTCTGATTAGTACTTTCAAAAGATAAGTCAACGTTGACTGTGTTTGCCGAGATAGAAATAGCCTCTGTTCCTGTTTCCACGTTACAAACGCAGAAAGCAGTGAGATGCTTTATATTTGATTTCTTGCAAACTGTTACCAGTTTCTTCCCATTTACTCTGTATTCACATGTAAAGGTTAAGAAACCTCCCCTTTATTTAATGGAAACAAATAATACTTGATGCACATTCCTATTTCTTCACGTTGTTTCCCAAGCATCAGCTGCACTTGTATAAATTGGCCAAAGATCTAAAACCATACTGATAAAACAACTAAAACATCCCCAAGGAAGAGGTACAAAGGTAAAAAAAACCAAACCACAACACAGAGCAACACCACAGCAGTTTTATATAAAATGCTTGGAAGCATTAATTTGGTAAAATACCCAGTGGTGAGACATTCTCCGGTACCTAAGGCTATGATTTACTGAAATTATTAATTCAAACACATGGTCACCATAAATTTTAATCTCTGCAGTAATTTCCTTGCCTACCAGGTAATGGAATGCTAAAATTATTCAGGATGGATACATAGTTCTGACCTAGAGTTTTACTGTGCTGAGCTGCGTGCACAAATCTGTTAAGCTTGCGGTGTTATGAAGGCCCAAAGAAACAGTTTGCTTCATTTTCCTTTTATTAAAAGATAGCATATTAAAAGCCATTTTAAAAAAATCCAAACCTTTCATAACACCTGTGACAGCAGCAAGTCCTGTAATTCATAACTGGCTATTAAAAGAAAATTGCAGCAGAATACAGAGGATTTAAAGCAAGAATCAGGAGAAAGAGGCAGGAGGAAAAAGATTATTTAATTTATAAACGCTGTGCTTGAAGTCTGGGGTTTAAGCTTGATCCTTGTATTCAAGGGTGGTGGTGGTAGACCTTTCAGAAACGTCTTGGTTTGTATTTCGTATCAGTTGTATTGGAGGATACTGAAGTTCGTACTGGTGCTGAGCCATCTGCTGCTTAACAGTTGGGAATCCTAAAACACCAGGACACTGCGAATACTGCAACATAAAATGACAAGTTAGTGACTGTAGAAAAGCCCCTGGGCTAACATCAGCAAAACACTGCTGTTTTCTCTGAAAATCCAGGCTATTGCCGGCAACTGAGGTACTCCCTCCCTGCCCCCTCCAGCCCCAGCTTGCAGCTAAATGGCAGAGCAGATGTGCAAACCTTGCTGCAGATGCAGAGAACAAAATTCATGCAGGACTGCAAAGCCTTCACTCATGAGGCCCAGGGCTCCTGGCAATTAATCACCAAATATAGCCTGGGAAGTCCTTGGAGGAGGGCTTAGGCACTTCTTTCCAGTTACAAATGGCTCTAAGGGTAACCTCTGAATGGTACAGCCTACTTGGGGCTGAAACACTGAAGTGTTTCACTTAGTAAAAATGGTCAGCTGCCACATGCCTCTGTCTTCAGGTTGACTGTCCGTATTTTAGCAAAGCTGATGGCGTCCCTGTCCTCACCACTTTCCCCTGTTTGTCAGACTAAAATCTAAAACTAACATTTACAGCACATCTAAAATAAGGACAGTCAAAAAATGAAGTGCGTGCTGCATAGTTAGAACCTGAGACCAAACCTCAGGGGCTAAATTCTTCTGTTACACGCTTTTTATATTTAGAGCAAGTAACACCTAAAATAACTGCTAGCAAATGACAATGAAAAGAAAACATGAATGTAATTCTCCAGACTGTATAAGTTATAAACAGCTAGAACTTTCAAAAAGGATAGTCCCCACACATACTAAGGTATACAAATGTATTTCCCACTTCTGCCAAGGAGAGTTTTCAATTATTCCCATGGTTGAATCTTGCCCAGTGTCTCTGGCAAACAGTATTTCCGATTTGAACACTCTATGAAAACAGAGTCTGAGCTGTACTCTCACAGTGTATGAGGAATGCACGAGAGCTGAATTCTGAGTTTGCAATGTATATATACACCAAGTACTTTCCTTTTTGAAAAGCTCTGAAGTTCAAGGTAAGCTACCCAGTGACTTTAGGACTAATTGCACTGGGACTCTGTTCCCTAACTCCCAAGAGGAATGGTGAGTTGCTCTTCCGGTAAACATAGGCTATTTCTGTGTTCCTGCTCCTCATCCTAAAACGTTTCTCAGAATGCGATGTGGCTAACCCCTGGCACTCTACAGCTTGGCGTTCCCAGGCTCCCTTGGTCGTGTGCTCTTTTGCAATGGGTAGTGGGCAGAGACTTCCTCATTTGTGTGGTCTTTTCTCCCTCTGCCACCCAGAGTCTTTGCTCAAACTAGAATCTGAAAGTTCCTCTGCAAGGAAAGACAGCGCCCGCTGCATTTCAAAAGCTAAAGCTTTGCTGGCTTTATTACTACAGCTGCAACCCACAGACACACACTGGGAGAGATTAAGGGGCAGAGTGGGTTGCCTTCCCCATTCTCTGCTGTGAAGTCATACTCTGTGTTACCGTACAGCTCCTTTAGGTTATTTGTATAGAACCTTTACAATGAAACAATGTTTACCTCTTCCCTGTCCTTAGCAGATCAAATCCTTCATTGATTTTAGTGAAAGGAAGCGTGTGGGTTATTAATGGATCCAGAACAAATTTTTTCTTCATGTAGTCAGCAACCAGTTTAGGGACTGAATCTTTACTCTTCCAGCCTGAAAAAACCCACAGGCAATGGATAATGAAACATCAAATGCTTGTGAAAATAGAGAAAACTCGTGGCAGCTTAAATTTTTCGATAAACTTAAGAGCATGATGAAATGTTACAGCATGTCTTTACCTTTGTAACACAGAGAGCCAGGGGATGAAGAGCAGCTATCCTACATATGACGAACCCAGTAAGTGCTTTACTGGTAGAAGGCCAGTAAAAATTTGAATCTTTACAGAAATCAAACTTTCCCCCACATTAAATACCATTTCAACTTGTCTATTGATACACTGTCCACTAAATCACACCTCATACAAAAGCCAGAGCGCTGACATCCATGTTGGTAACCAGAAACTCGATTACCTTGTCAAAATTGGGGGGGGGGGGGGGGGGGAAGTGTCTCTTTTTCTTTTAACT
>NW_008825098.1:1642881-1652629 GCF_000699105.1 Pygoscelis adeliae
AATTGGGGGGGGGGGTGTGTGGATGTGTCTCTTTTTTCTTACAAGCAGTACTAGATAAAGCTGTCTCAAATAGTAGGATGTCCTTCCAGAGGAACCTAACTTGCCTCTGCTATTTTATTCAGGTGTCTGTTGAATACATCAGAGAAACTGGTTGTGAGTGAGAAAACCTGTTGTTGGAAACAAGTTTTCTGTGGCCTTCAGCTTTGTGTTGAGTGAGCTAAGGCTTGCTGAGTCTGGGACTCTGCTGGGAGAGCTCAGAAAAGAGGAAGAACTGGAAAGGACTGACGGCAGCTGACAAGGGGCTGAGCTGGGGTCTGACCTATGTGGAAACCAGGTGGGTCTGACCCCCGATGTCCTTTAGGGTCCTAACTCTCCATCTCTCCCGCTCTCTCTTTTTCTTTCTCTCTCTTTCTGTCTTCCTATCCCTCTCATTCTCCTTTTTGCTTTTGCTCCTTTTCCTCCCCCTCCTTCTCTCCTCTCCCCCCCTTATCTTTTCCTCATTTTCTCTTTTTCTCCCTTCGTCCTTTTCTCTTTTCTCCTTTTCTTTCTCCTTATCTCTTTTTCTCTTCTCTATTTTTTTCTCTTCTCCTCCCTCCCCTCCCCCTCCTTTTCTTTCTCTCTTCTTCTACCTTTCTCTTCTTCTCTCTCCCTTTCTTTTTTTCTCCTTTTTTCCTCTTATTTTCTTTCTCCTTCCCCCCCCTTTTTCTCTGTTTTTTGTCTATCTCTTCCTTTCTCTTTCTCCGCCTCTTCTTCTCTCCCCCCTCCCTGTTTTTCTTACTCCTCCTCTCGCCATTAACTAACAGTTCCCATAATTACTTCCCTTTGTGCTTCTTTGTCAGCAAAATAGCTATCAATATTACTTCCAATAGGACAACCTAAGCAATGAATTTAGATATATCCCATTTCATTCAAGATGATCTACAAGTTTCCCAAGCCAGTTAAATCACATCTTTCCAAGTCCTTACCTCCAAAGACGGACCCTTTCCAGGTGCGACCAGTGAAGAGGAGCATGGGGTCAAAAGTGATCTTTTGTGCTGCAGGGGGCACTCCCACAATCACACTGACTCCGTAGTTGTATTGGCAACAGGCCAAGGCTGCAGCCTGCATTTGAAACAGAGGGACACCCCAGAGTCATGCAAGATTTGCTGCCGGGGCACAAAGTTTGAATTGCTCCTCCTCCTCTCAGGGCTCAGCTTGCAATTAATTTTTTGTAACTGAAACCACATCAAACAATTTCCATTGTATCTGCTCACACCATTGTATCTGCCGTCATGGGTTAGATATGTCCTAGCTTTGTTCTCCTTCCCCTTTTTGTCTTAGTCATTAGTGATAAGCCGCTGTTGGAAAGCAAATACTGGGCTATGTGAAATTTAGCCACCCTGGTTAGGCCAGGGGACTACATTGAAGGTCCCTTGCCTAAGTTTTTGAGTGTGCTTCTGTCCCTGCATCTCAGTGGCAGATAGCTGGACGTTAAGTCCAGGTTTGAAGTTAGCTTGACACTTTGCCGGTGGCTCTCAACTCCTCACCCTTGGTGCTCAGTGGGTTAGTGAAGAGAGAGCTAACAAGCTAATGCCTCATTTGACCACATCTTTTGGTTGCATACCATGGTTTCGGTACGGCCAATGACCTCAAAGGAGTAGTCCACACCATTGCCGGTCATTTCAATCAACACTTCGTGAATAGGCTTCTTGAAATCGGTAGGGTTGACGCAGTCTGTGGCTCCCAGCTCTTTGGCCTTGGCAAACTTGTCGCTATTGATATCAACGGCAATGATGCGGGAAGCTCCAGCCGCCTTGCAGCCCATGACAACAGAAAGGCCAACTCCTCCGAGGCCGAAGATGACACAGGTGGAGCCTGGTTCCACCTATAATAACCATATAAACATGGCATACTGTTACAGTCTAGGTAAAGTACGATGCATTTTCTTATTATCAACATGTTTTCACTTAAGCCATTTCTTGTAATTTAGAGATTACCTGCTGAGAAGGAATTTGCACATGCATACCTACTAGTGCAGTAGCCAGCTATACTGTTATAATCCTACATGTGACTAAGATAAATTGTCCCAAAAATACATTTCTGAGACCAGGTTTTCATTACACGTCTCAGCTTCAGGTTTAGAGCCACATGTTCTTTATGATGCTTTATATTCCAGTGGCGTTAAGATCTGTAGTGTCACTCCACTGGAGACAGTGCCAGCTGTAAAAGTCACATTTGTGTATTGCTACAAATTATGACTGTTGCATATATAGGCTTCCACGTATTCCTAGACTTAAGTTACAATAAAACAAATCAGCTCTGTCGTAACATTTTTCTAGGGGTGGTAAAGCTATGAGAGAAAACTTAATAGATGGTAATAAGTGTTTTTACTGGATTTTGAATTGAAGACTTCTGAGTACCTTAGAGACAAAGAAACTGAAGCAGGCAAAGAACTAGTATCTTCTTTCCACCCTGAACTCAACAGAGTCTATACCTCCCGGCTGCCATGCTGACGACCCGCTCGCAGGCCACACAATCCTGAACAGACCCCATGAGATACCAGAAACATCCACCACGACACTTACCTTGGCAGTCTGCACAGCAGCCCCATAGCCAGTTGAAAACCCACAGCCAATTAAACAAACTTTTTCCAGAGGAGCAGCAGAATCGATTTTGGCTACAGCAAATTCATGCACTACTGTGTATTCAGTGAAGGTACTTGTACCAAGAAAATGGTGAATTGCTTTTCCTTTACAGGTGAATCTACAGGTGCCATCGGGCATGAATCCAGCAGCTGAACCAATGCTGTTTGAAAGATGACCAGAAATAACAGCAAGTGAAATCTGTTGCGTGTGATCAGTTTTGTATAAATAAATATCAAATAATGGTTGTAGGTAACCCAGGAAAACTCACTGGTTTTTACTGCACAGATTACCCTTGGTGCTTAAGCAACTGCTGCACTCCCCACACTGTGGAACAAAGAGTGGAATAACCTTGTCTCCTAGAAATAAAACAGTAATGACAGAGAATTAAAAAAGGTAAACAAGAAGCATGCAGGTAAAAACATGAAGCAAGTGTATTTAATCCCTAGGCAAATGTGCACTAGGAATGCAGTGCTGGTTTTATTTCCTTCTGCTGCCCTTGGAAGATAAACCATCTCTCTCTGTTACAAAGGACATCATTAGGGCAAAGTTATGACAACTAATTTCAATATGCAAAACTCCTGGTGTCTTTCATAGAACTGAGTCTGAGCTATGTCATAAAACATAGCTACTGAAGTACTCATTCAGCAGTTTATTGCGTCTTCTACTTAAAAGGAAAATAGTAATACACAGGTAAAGAAACTGAGATAAAAATTGACATCCACTAGGACAGCAGGTTGGAGTGCCAATATAACAGGGCTGTAAACCATGCATACAAAGAATGGGAAATTAAGCATTAATTTGCCAGCCCTCTTGAGTCTCTTTCTTATTTGCAGTCCTATTACTGTTGCATTGGAGTAAAGGTAGGTAAAAAATTTGTCAGAGAAGCAGTGACACGCACAAGCTAAGACAACATCTCCAATTCTCTAGCACAATTATACGGTTAACAAAGTAGCACATAGCTTCCCAGTGCAATTTTTTACTGCTGCGCGTTTTCCACAGCAACCATGTATGGTAAATCCCTAATAATCTCTAAACAGGTAACCCCTAATACAGATCAATTTGTGATTTGGCAGGTCTAAAATGTGGCTAATCCTTGACACGTTGAAAGTCAAGGGAAATCTTTGATTTCCACTAAAAAATGGAAAATGCCTACAGAACAGGAAATGTCCCCACTACCCCGACCCTCCGTTAACTTAGAACTGTGACATGGGCTTAGTAATCATTCTGCTAAAGAAACTTTGCACGTCTTGGAGCCTTTTTTAGAACTTGAAGGTGTAAATTAAGCAACATCTGAGAGACGTGATTTTGTGCGTGTGTGTGTTCAGGCCTGATGTTTCAGCTCACCTGGAAACACACGGCAGCTAGAATTAGACAACAGGGTGATTTATGAACCCAGACGTAAGAGAAAAAGCAGCTAGAGCTATCACTGAAATTTGCAATATTTGTTTGGAGTTAAAGCAGAAATCGCTAATAAAACTTTTTCTTATTATACATACCAACCTGCTTTGGACAGACTTCATACTTGTTGCCAGTACAAACAAAGACACTGGAAGTACAGAAGTCTTAAAAGTGACCTACTTAGGTATTGTAACAAACTGCCTGGATAAAATTGAGCATTTCTATGCAGATTTTGTTCACTACATATTTTGTCTTAATAATTTAGCCCTTGTTAGAATTTGTTCAGTCCCATAGAAGTGTCTAGAAAACCCGCCTCATCTTGCAGCAGTTGGAGGAAAATCAGCATCTTTCAGTGACTTCTCTATCTACACACTGTGGTTCAAAGAGAGTGTAGCGAGAGGAGCATCTGGTCCTCAGAGCGATCCAGCCCTCAGTGAGCAGTGCTGACTCACCTGCACCGGTGCTGCACACAAGCGAAGCCTGCAGCAGGGTGGGCACCCCAGTTGTGCCTTGATACTTTTAAAGTGAAGTAATTGAGCACACGGACACAAGTTCTGGTCTACTGAAAAGTCAATGGATTATTTAGCCGTTAGCAGAATTAAAAGAAGGTGCTTTGACATGTTGTCTAGTGCTTTGCTTTGCCTTATTCTTGAGAGAAATGAGCTGTGTAAACTGGATTTAAAGAACCTGCAGCTAATACTTGATCTCCTGTGACCAACAGCAAAGAATCTGTGTTCTTAATCCCATGACAGGAAAAGCACTATGTAGGTGGAAAGCAAGCTGCAGATGTTTTTGCCGAAACCAAAAGAAATCGAACAGAAAATCTGAAAATAAAGCAAGATTTGGAACTCAGAAAGATGTAAACAGCACGTAGTGTCCTTTAAAGTATCCTTGAAAAAACTCAAAGTTGGAACATTTTCCTCTGCAGTACAAGTACTCACGCATGTAATCATCTTTGACTTAAACAGGAGTCTGGAAACTCAGCACAGGGTTTGTGTTCAGTGCTGTTGCATACCTGGTTTGATTGAAGTTACTCCCTGCCCAACACTCTCCACAACACCAGCTGCTTCGTGGCCAAGAATTATTGGAAAAGGCATAACCATACAACCAGTTACCACGTGGTCATCAGAGCGACAGATCCCTGTGGCCACGATCTGATTTAGAGGAAAGACAAGAATATTTCAGCACTTAACTATGTCATGTCATATGCGGAAGTGAAATAATATGTATTTGGAGAAGTCACTGGCTTCCCTCAAAAATCACATATGCACGCAATAAATCTACAGGTAAAACACTTTTGGTTGTGTGATTCATGATTCTCACGGTTTGTATTAGTCTTTACTCTACGAAGCAAGGCTCCTTCGTGAATGTTTGCTATGCACTACTGAGCTCTATAGGGAGTCTCATTGATTATCTGGCAGAACCAATGTTCTAGCAGTACAATTATATATGAAGAACAGAATAAAATAAATTATTCCTAATATTTATATATAAATACATAAATAGAAAAAGTTTGTGATGTTATAGAAATAGTACAAAATTATGTAAATATAAATTATCACATTTTATTTATAAACATAGAAATATATAAATTTTATATTCCTTATATTTAGGTTATATTACAGTATCTCATATAATAGATGTTATAGAAAATGTGTATTATACAATGAGGTAATATTATATATAATTACATTACAATTATATATTATTTATATATTTTAAATATATGCATATGTTAGATATAAAAAAATTTAGGCTACGCATAGTATTTTATATCACATATTGCCTTCTCTTGCAGGTAGCACTGCAGTATTTCTTTTGAAACATTCAGGTATGTCTTTACAACTTTTATTCCGAGAAATGGAGTTATCAACCCCATGAGAGTGTTCTCCTCACTTGAGTAAAACTTGAAAACTGCTCTAAAATGAAAACAGCTGCTGAATTCCACTGAGAAAGTTCCTGAAATGTAACAGATGCTCAATACCCAGTTAAAAAAGGAAGCTCCCAGCCCTACTGAGCTATTTCCTAGCACAGATTCAAACAAAGTAAAAGAGAATTTCCTGCTCCATGCTATAGGAGATTTGGATTTTTGCCTTGTACTGTAATTTTTTCAGCCTATTAGAAGACAGGTGTCTTAGTAAACAAAAACCCAACCACGAAAAACTTTTTTTTTTTTTTTTAAAGAACCTCATGATCAAGTTTAGGACTTGAAGCATGTTCCATAGGAACTCACTGAATAGTCGCTACTCACCTAGTGAATGTTTTCCGACTGGATCCTAAAAATCTATAGAAATAATTCTGATAAACAGCAAGATAGAATGCAAGTCATAACAGTTGTTTTAAATTTTATTTTTAGTACCTTTATACGAACTTCATGTGATTTTGGTGGCGCAACTTCCACCTCCTCAATAGAAAAGGGTTTATTGGCTTCCCACATTACTGCTGCTTTGCATTTAATAACCTGCAAACAGAGCAAAGAAAAAGGGAATGGCATTTGCATTTGCAAGTCACCACACAGACGGATTCTTTCTTGCATTTCTGCATGTGAAACTCATGCTCACATTTGGGGGAGGAGAGGGAAAACTACAGGAACAAAAACCCCAAACCCAAAATGCAACAAAAAAGCCAACACCAAAGCACAGTGTAAGCCCACTTTTTTCCCCCACCAAGATCACGTCTGACTTTGTTCATATTTCTGTCATATGAAGTTTTCAGCAACATGTCTAATAGTCTCCTAGGATAACTGGATACCTTATCCATCCTCATTGCTCCTTCTGTTTCTAACTTCCTTGAAGGATTATTTTTGCCATGTTGGATTACTGGTGTATATTTGTGTCTTCTTGGAGATGGCACAGTAAATGATGCCATATATCAGGTTGTGATAAAGTCTGTATTGCCTAGAACTGCCTGTGTCAGGAACTGACAAAATTGCTAAAAAATGGAATTCAGAGCCTAATACAGATTTATAAATATATTATTACAGCCCAGGTTCAGCCATGAGGTGATGGCTGAGAGGACACCTATGTAAAATGACGTAGCACTATGCAGAGGTAATCTTGAAGAAGCAACAGTCCCTTTAGTGCAAGATTATCCATGCTAAGGTACCTTGCTTCTCAAAAGGGATATTTAACTCAGGTGGGGTTACTCCCAATACCCAAGACAGCTTTTTTTTTTTTTGTCTTTTAGGCTAAAGTTTGTCCATTAGCTCCACAGGCTTTGTCCAGGTGCTAATGGGCCTCTGGGCTCCTCTGATCATCTGCCACTGAGCGAAAAACGCACTCAGAAGAGAGCAGCGTTGTCCACTCCTCATCCCAGGCTCTCAGACAGAGGGAAGGCTCAGTTTCCACTCTGCAAACTCACTTCTAGTGTACTCAAAGGTAGTGGGGCCCCTCTGTCCCCGTATTCATTCCTGTTCTTCCTTGGTGGTCTCTGCCCATCCCAGAGCTTTAAATGACTCCAGGCCCTGGGATATGATTTTCCATGTCACTCTTACGGGTGACACTCTGTTAAGTCCTCAGTCACTCTATTAAGTCCTACTGACCGCAAGCGTTCGGGTGGCATTAGCTTGAGAGGGAAATGGAGGCGAAACGAGTCCATGATGCAAGGAGTTTAGCACACGCATAAGTATCCTGCGTGACTGGGAGCCTGGGACTGGGACAACTTAACACCAGTGTGCTGCAAAGTTCTCAGGGGGGAAAAAAATAAAGCAACTTTTTAGTATCAAAGCTTTTGAAGTAGAAGTAGAAATAATGTCTAATTATCAACAAATTGTCAACTGGTAACAAAGAAAATAATTACCAGGAAATACTAAACATATGAAGTAAAATAGCACACTTTCAGCAGCCAGACCCAAAGTGGCAATGAGCACAATGCTTTGAAAAAGACAGACTTAAGAGAGGTTTGCACTAGTTTAACGTTTCATGTGTCAAATGCAAGCACGATTAGTAAAGAATTCACAAGTGAGGCCAAAGATCACATTCTAAAGGGCCACATTTTCAAGGAAACTTACTTAAAAAAACCCCCACAACTGGCACATGCAAACCACATGTAGTGTTTATAAGAACAGAGGTAGCCAAGAACTGTGGGTTGCTGAGAACAAACAAATCTCTCCTACAATTAGACATTGGTTAACTATGTACTGTTCTGATGGCTGAGTCCCTGTGAACTTTTACTGACTATAACAGGATCCCACAGATGCACCAACAGCACACGAGCACCCGTTTCATCTACTAAGGCAAGCACTAGCTGGAGTCACAGGTTTTTTTTCTGCTCGTGTGTTCTACCAGCCTTACAAGTTACTGCAGCACGGGGAGGGTAGGTGTATAAACACACCCCTGTTACAGAGCATAAGGTTATGCTGCTTGGTCATGTAAACTGCACAGTAACTCACATATTACTCCAAGATAAATACAGTGAAAACAAGGCAGTTTAGTCACATCACACTTAATTTACCATGCTCAGTCCAAGGCTTGGTGGAGGACTGAGCTTGTGAATTTACCTACAAGTGAACTACAATTAATTTTGCACTTGCGGTATCTCGGAGTTGAAGAGAGCATTTTTTTTTTTCCTCTTGTTTTGTTTGGTTTTAGAATAGTGAAGACAGCTGGCAGTAACAGCAAACGATCCTGGCACTTTTTTAAGGCACATTCCAGCAAGGTACATGCCTTCAGGCATTTTCCATCTCTGGGTTCCTGTCCATCAACCTCTCTTGCATGTCTCTGGGTGTATGTTAGCATCTCTCAGGTAGTGCAAGAAGCAACATACACTGTCTTCAGCAGTGGCATTAACCTACATCTCTCCTGTCACTTACTTTCTAGCAAAGATGTAAATACTCATTTCAGTCCCAGCTCAGTACTGCATTGCATGTGATACTTACTTTTGGTCTCCATTAACTTAAGCTCCAGACTTGTTATACGCATATTCAAATTTAATGACTGTCCTAACGTCAGCACAATTACACCCTGAAATTTAACACAATATTAACTATGTCTTTTTTTTAGAAAACAAACTGATATGAATTATAAAGAAGCTAAAAATAGTTTAAACCAACCATGGGATCTCAGAATGGAAACTGATGGAGCTGGTAAATACATTGATCTGAACACTTACTACATTGTATCATATTTTAAACTGTCCAATCAGAGATTAAAAATAGTTTGCTAACCCTCTGGGGAGGTTATTCTCATTCTGGTGCTGTTACCTTATGTTGCCTCAGTGATTAAAAAAATAAATAAATTATTGCCTTGAAGAGTGTAACAACCATTTCCTGGGAGAGTACAGTGGCTTGCAAGTAAAGGCAGCTCTCCTGTACCAGCTTCCTCCTAAACTCTTATCTGTGCTATACCACCAGGACTTACGGCATCCTTGCAAAGAAACTGCATTTAAAAATGCATTACTCAGCTGCAGCAAAGAAACTTTTCTAATATAAACTTTTGCTTACTTTGCCTGCCGTGCTCATGTTGACCGGTGTGTCTGTTTCGAATCTTGCCACCGCTGATTTCTTGCACCAAGAATTCAGTCAGCTGCAAAGCAGTCAGGTTGCTGATACCACAAGTCCAGTCCAATACACTGGAAGCCGGCCTTGTGAAGTGCCCCTGCAAGTGCACTGCTGTGCCCTTTTAGCCAAGCTCAGAGTCCCACCCCTTAGTAAGCCAAAGCGCTAGAAAGAAAATAAACCACCCACCTGCTGAAACCTCTCTTTACAGTGCTTCTGTCTTCCCCAGTGC